>NC_070633.1:14881753-15179253 GCF_947347685.1 Pleuronectes platessa
AGGAGTTACTGGGTCAGACACATGATCACTGGGGGTGGGTTGTGCAACAGGCAGGAAAAGAATCCTGCAAACGCTGCAAACATTAATCTAGAGGGAGGTCACGTCCCTGGTTCCCGTTATCTCCGTGCAAGTGTCTGACTGTAAGTGTTACTCACCTCTTCTGGGGGAACAACGCACAGCAGAGTGGAGTGGCAAACACCAGGCTGGAAAACAGAAGTCAATCTATGAGACATTGTTTCCAAAAACCTGGTTAAAACACAACCAGTGAGCAAGAGTGGGGGTCAGTTCAATAGTGAGGTTACAGTTAAATCTTCGATGATTGAACAATCAAAGGTTAGTCAGGAACTATTTGAAAAGGAAGTGAGGAGTTACTGCTTCTCCCTGTTTTACACCACTGTAAAATAACTGAATAATTTGTGTTGGTCAGACAAGATAAACTATTTGTCTAACCAATCCTGATTTAACACCAGAATTAGGAGGTGTCCAATGAAAAAACTTCACGAACACCGAAGTACTTTCTCATTTCACAGATTACTGCATTTATATCACTGCTGATCAGAGCTGGAGCCGCTTGAAACCCGTTTACTGCAGTCATTCGACCCCGGAGTGAACGTCGACTGTATCCATTCACATTGTGGATAAAAGCCAGATGTTAGTGGGTTTCTTCACCAGAAGAAAAGAGGCTCCACACAACCAGCAGATTCCTCCATACAGCTATGACAATGATTGGTAGATGGAACCCAATTACAAAGTTTGATTTACTTCATTAATCTAAATCTGTATATGAATCAAATCATAATCAGTAAAAGAACTGCTGTGTTGCATTAGTCCAACTATGCAACTGGACACACTCTGCAGGAAGTGCTGCTCTCATGGCTGTCAGCTCAGTGAAGCAGAACTGAAAGAATGTTCCATGTGATTTTAATTTTCTGAACTCGGGGTCACTGGAGTCGAAGAGGAGCTGGAGAGACAAAGAGTGGCCGTGTTCAGACATGAGATTAACATGCGTCTCTGGTGATCAGATCACTGATGCCAGTACTAGGATCTGTTTGTTCACACCACAATCAGACCACATCTGGACTGCACACAGTGATACGTGCAGGGATAAATCTAAGATTCTTCAGAAAACGTAGAACGGGATCTGTGGCTTGTTCGTTTAAATCGCTGAAAGTCAATTGAAGAGCTCCACCCGTCGGCTGTTAACACAATTTAATCACTGATCCACAGATTAGACGTCTGAACTCAGTGAGACAGGCTGAGAGAGCTGATATCATCTGACGTTCAAAAATAAAACGTTCCTCTAGAGACACCTGACAAAAATGTTCGGTGATAGAAATCTCGGGATTCTCCACCGGTTTTTCATATCATCGTTGGGAAGAAAAATTAGGTTGAAATTTCAAAAGGAATTTGACACAGCGGTTCATCGGGTGGACCATCTCTGTCGACTCACCAGAATCCCACCAGGCCGACTTGAATGGGTGCACTCATCCATGGGAACTTCTGAAAGGACCAGGCAGAAAGAAACAAATGTGAGGCACAAAAGCAGCTGTGAATTCCCAAACCAGAGTGGCCTCCCGTCCCCGGTGCTTTTTACTCCTCTGACGTGTGATTACTAAGAGGAGACGAGTGGCAGAGACAGTGTGGGACATCAGGTTCCCTATATTAAACCTAAACTTTTGTTATAGTTTAAATTATAATGTCCACCAAGCAGGTTATGCTTTGAAAAGGTTGGTTTGTCTGAGAGGAAGATTACACAAAAAAACGATGAAGCCACTACATTTTGGTGCGCATCCGGACAAAGGACATGTTCACTGATTTTGCAGAGAATTTATCTGTGAATTCAGACATATTTAGGGGGTGTGGTATCCATAAGTGTATGCAATTTCTTGCAGATCCAAATAAAGAACTGGATCTAGTAGATTTGAATGTGTTTTCATAGGAGTGGAGGCTTGTTTCCACTGCGGTATGGTAATGAATAGGGTTAGAAACCTGTAACTACCACCAACGTGTAGCTGTAGTGTAGAAACTTCACGTGGCTTGTTGTAATTAAAGGGGAATGTTGGGCCTTTGGCTGAGATATGTGCTCTACTGAGTGGAACTGTAGTTCATGAATTTGAGGAGAGGGTGCAGAAAACACAGTCCTCAGTGCGATGTGTTTTAAAGGGAAGCAGCTAATCAGATAAACACCCACCTTCAGAAAGGCCTTCTTCTCCAAGTGGTTCATTAAAAATGGAGGAATGGCTGAAAAGACACAGATTATTACTGCATATTCAATTCAAAGTCAATTTGTAAGGTTGAAGGTTTTTGGTTTTGAGTACATAATGCACTAAGCTGCCAGAGCTGCGTTAACAAAGCTCCCGTGCCTATGAGGTGTTCATACCCATTCCTGGAGAAGCCATGAGGATCCTAGAGACCACAACCTGAGAGATGGCCTGCTGTGCAGCTTTCGTGGACTCTCCTAGCCGGTTGTCGTTCTCGTCTGTTATGGGAATGCCGTGCTTGAGTTCCCTGAGGACGAGGAGACAAGTGAACAAAAATCAGAGGGATCTAATGCACCTTTCATTACCCCTGCAAAAACAACACTGCTGTGCTTAGCGGAGTGCGCGTCCTCCTTTACCTTTGTCTCATCAGCGGGATGTTGATACAGTTAGCAGCGGCTACAGCAGCGAATGGAACAAACCGTCCAAACAGAGGTGAGATATGCTGGAGAGAGGAGGAGTGAAAACAGTAGGGTAGAGATGAAAATCCTGGTTATGCCGTTTCCTCCAATTTCACCTTTCAGACCAGAACAAGTCTACGGTTACTGGAGGTTCAATTCCACATGTTTCACGTAAAGGCCTTTCTGCCAGATGTACAGCACAAAGTGACTAAAGGCGGCCGTGACAGCTTCCTGGTTACAAAGCATGACCCTGAACATAATGTGGCTTTTCTATGACATAGAGACTGCTTGTGCATTAGCGTGCAGCTGAGGTCAATATATTAAAATGAGACGTGGAATGGGGTTAGATGAACCGATACCTTTGTTAGTGCATTTAGTCCTAGAGCGGTGGCAACTGCCCCTGTGGTGGCAGACACATAAGCTGTGCCAAGCTGACTGCAAACAGAAGAGTCACCGGTCACGTCACAGGAAAAAAAAAACTGTCCACACAGAAACCGTTGAACTGAAGGGTTAATATGAGCCGGTGTGTCAGTGCAGGAGTGTCTGCCTCCTACCTGACTGAGATGGGAGCATCGCCGCTCCTGTTCGTATAATTGACTATTGCGTTAAAAGACTGATTGATCCACTGCCAGAGCACCACAGCTGGAGTGGTCCTGTGAGAAAAACAAACAGTGCAGTCGTAATCCAGGTCAGTGTGAAGGTGAAGCAGAAAAAACATGTTGCATCTGAGTTTTCCATAAGTAAGTATGAAATAGACTTTATTGGAAAACATTTAAATAAGTAAAAATATGGATTTCTGGGTTTGAACTAATATTTCCTTATAAGATATCCCTTACAGTGATGCAAACAAAAGCATAAATAATCATTTTTCAAGTTGTAGGACTAATGTCAGCCAAAGAATTAATAGATTGAATTTAATTATTTAAGATGTATATCAAAATGTCTTATGTGATAGTTATAGATGTATTAGTAGTAGGAATATTGATAGTAATGTGTATAATGTATAGAGTTTACAGTCTGATTATATACAACCAAAAAACAAGTTCTCACTTGTAAAATGTCATCATGCATCCAGTGATCGTCATGTTCATGGGAACCTGTGCTGACATGCGGCCAATCAGGATCATCTTCTCCCCGGTGTCGGGGTGAAAGGCCGAGTCGAAAACGTACTTGGCTCTCCACAGCTCATCCTCGGTCAGCCCCGGAGACACTACACCTTGCCTGAGAGACGGTAGAGGAGCATCGTTGGTCTAATAACAGCAGTGACTCACAGGATAGAGGTGAATGGAGACTCTGGGGTTTACCTGTAGTCAGTGATGATTTTGTGCGAGTGTTCTAGTTGTTCATTGGAGAGGAGGATGTTCCTGGGGTCTGTGACAGTGAAGAAATGTTTAGCCCGACCCACAAATGTGCTCTGGTCCCACCGGGGCTCCTTGATGTTGATGGAGGTGGAAAGCTCTGCTGCCATATTTATCTGGGGAGAGAATAATAATGATGATAATCAGGTTACTGTCAGTGAACGGGGTTATAGTATGTATGGATGAGGCTTTATGGTCGGATGATTTTCCAGTGACATGGGAAGCAGAATCTCAGACAAGCACGTGGAATAAAAACACACTTTCTCCATTTTGATAAATCAACAACAGAACATCAGGGGACACAGCATTTCATGTCAAGTGCATTGTGTCAGGTTGAGTACAGCTTCACCACAGGAGTGCACAAGTCGGTGGAGGACGACTGGTGAAAACAGAAACACAGCTTTCTGGATTTCATGTTTCTAGTTCAGCATAATGTTGCTATGGTGACGGCTGACCTGACACAAAGGTTTGGAAGCAATTCATTGCAAAGCCCCATTATGGGCATACACCCCCCCCCCCCCCCCCCCCCCCCCCCAATCTGGGGCTGAAAGGCAGCAGCACACGGAAAGTGACAAAGCCCCTATTTGCTTGTATGTTGTGAAGGAGACGCTGTGAGTTCAAACATCGGGTTATGCAACATTTGGGGTTTATTATCTCCTCCGCTGGTGAGAAATTGAATTCAAACTTTATGTTTTTATGAATCTACAATCAGCAACCTGAAATGACTGGTCTGCAATGGCTCTTAACACTGCACTGTACTGAACATGAGCTGTGTGGATGTGCCTGCACCATGCTCCTCGCTCTCCCAGTGTGCGTGTGTGTGGGGTCACTGTAACCCAGTCTGATCTGGTTTTTAACCATTTGTTTCGTGCATCCAGTGGGGAGAGCAAGGGGAGTCAGAGAAATAGAGAGCCTCTGTGCAAGTGTCTGCAGCTGCATGATGAAACTCCACCTGAAATTGCACCAAAGATGGCTGCTGGATTGACAGCAACCCAGAAAAGTCTGGTGTGTGCTGTATGTGTGTGTGTGTCTGTGATGTCTCTTTAAATTGAATTAAACTTCATGGGGTTCTCACGAGACGGCAACAAAACAACCCCCACCCCCCCACAGACTCCGAGGTTAGCCAATGAATCAGTGCACAAGGCTGCAGAACAGTGACCGAGGCCATATAATCACATGTATATTAACAATAACGCTCAATGACTAAGGACGAAGGGTATCAGTGAACTTTCATCCAAATGGCCTTTGAGCTCTGCTGCTTCTGCCCTCACTCTCAGCCAATCACTAAGGTGGCCTGCGTGGCTACACATTAACCTGAGATCAGCAACAACACATCATCAGCCAGGGCAACACATGAATCCATGAGTCCGATCAGAGGGATATTAACCTGCATTCATTCATATGCTATAGTGGGAGAAACCTACTGTGTGTGTGTGTGTGTGTGGTCGCAGAGTAAACATGCTCAGTGACTGGATGCGGCCAATTATTCCAACCCGACGTATACCAGTCGAATCTGGACTGGGACAGGAGATGTCCCTGCCCATGGATCAACCGATTAAAACGAATAATACATTTAATCCACCAATAATAATAATACAATTAATAAATGATCGATCATATCGACAAGGCTAATTAATCCCGAACCGATATGTGGCCAGCTGTGTGCGCCCCAGATTCAACTAGTATCAGCCTGCTGCCACATCCACACATCCAAGCAAGCGGCATAAAGGCATCCGATCCCCGCTTCCCTTCGTCTGGCGCACAGGTGCAGCCTCGTCCGTTATTCCATGAAAGCATCGACGCCTCGGTGGATTCATTTGGATTAAAAAGCGTACAGACGGGCTACTTACTGCACTGTGGGCTCCGGCGGTCCGCAAGAGGTGTCCCTGAAAGGCTGCAGCCAGCGAGATCTGCACGCAGCAGCGTCAGCACACCACCGAGGCACAACCCCCCCAGTGTCAGGAACCTCGCCGAGAAAGTAAAAGTCCAAAGGCGCGCTGCAGAAGCCACCGCATTGCACGTGGAGTCTGCGGGAGAACGAGATCTGTGCACGCAACGTTTTCTCCTGTTCTACAAAACAGAACGAGAACACGTGGGGAGAAAGACGAGGCTTCGTTTCTCTTCGTTCCTTCAGATGAGGCTTTTATTTTCAGAGCACCACATTTCCGTTAGCGCGCTGACATTGCCGCCACATTAATTCACAGGCAGTAATATCATTATTCACTCGTAAAACTTTGCAGCATTTCCACACACACACACACGCAAGACTTTGTGCACAACGTTTAAAAGTAACATTGTAATGCCTTGGTGAAATAAACAAGTATTCTTTCAAATAAAAAAAAAAATAACACATTATTTGGATTATGTCAATAAATACATACATTGGATAATAAACATTGGAGAAAAAAAAATTACAAAATTAAAAAGCAAAATAACCCTAGGCTCGCTTATGGTGACATAATGCCAACCAGCAGTCTGGACGCTCAAAATCATGATCAACCAAATCCCTGCAAAAACAATACAAAAACAATAAATAATATGATCAATAAAATTCCCAAATTTTCCTGCACACTCACACTAATCCTGCATATCAATCCGATTATCTAATCTGATCTGTTCATCTGCAGTTTTTGGTGTCTGATTCCATCTAGTGATGGCAGCCGAGCGCTGTAGGAAATCATGTCAGCAACCGAATCTCACATCCTCCAAGTGTCCAAGCAACTTCAGTCTTTATTTTGTGGGGCTGTGGCTGCAAAACATTGTGTTTTTGTTGTTATTACTATTGTACAACTGATCCTATCTGTACCAGTGTTGGTACAGATAGGATCAGTATACTACTTATATGAAATACATGAACTCTCATCAGAGACAGCAGAGCAGGAAGAGGGCTACTTGTGATAAAAACCAAATACAAAAGTGCAAAGAGGACATTTTCATTCCTGACATCCAGCCCTATCATGTCACTACACAAAATAAATTGCCACGCTCCAGTTACAAAAAGAAAACAGTTCACATTACATTAATCTGCAACCTTTGATTAGAGGCCATGCCACGTGAAAGACGCAGTGTCGGTACCATGACGTGGCAACACACTCTGCTCATCATTTACACTCTAACACAAAGATTAATTACACGCGATTCTCAGCAACAGTTCATTCAGACTTCCTGACAAACCAGCAGGTACTTTTACCGTAATGTTCAGAGTAGCAATCATTTTCTAGCAATAAAAACATCATGCACAGAGAGGGAAAAGTGGAAAGGACGGTGGTCATTAGTTAAGGTGATAGTTTTGTTTCATTGTGATTATGGCACACTTTGTTTTTTTGGGGGGTCTGTGGGATAATGAAAGCTTCTTGTCTCAAGCCTTTGTGTAGCCTGTTGCTATCCTCGCCATCGACCTTTACAGGAAATAGTCAGGGGTACGCCGCGTCACGTGGGGTTCTCCTCTGCGTGGTGCAGGGTCGAACTGTAGGCTGCAGAGAAACAAAAGAATTCTTCAACTCACTTTTGACATTTTTTTGTCATTAATAATTATAGAACAGGAATTGTCAAAACTCTATAATATAGTTATAATAGTTAATATATGTTTAAATAGTAATTATAGACACATTTATATCAACATAATGAAAAAAGTCCTTTACTTACAATGAGTATTTCAATGTGTCATCAAGTTCCATGATTGCCGCCTGGTTTCCACAACGATAACAATAGTTTGGTGCACTGAAGATGGTCACTACATTGCGGTCGTGGCACCAGTTATAGCCCTAGATTAAGAGATTGTTTTAATGTTGACATCTTTAAATTCAGAAAATGTCAATTTCTTCAATGTATTTTCAGGAGATACAACACCCAAAGTGAAAGTACCTCCATCACAAGCTGGTGGGCTCGTGAGACCAAAGTGAGCCCATTAGCGTGGTTGAAGGTCTCGGAGATGTCCTGCCCGAAGGTGTAGCCGGCACCACGGGGTGAGATGCCCCAACCGCCACGATCATCTGGGTCTGACCATAGCAAGTCACACATGGGACCCTGAAACACAAGTTCTGTTTAGTGTATTCAACTTGCAGACAATTTTTTGACAAATTCTATTTTTGTGTTTGTTTGATCAACCGTTCAAAACTCTAAAAAATGAATAACACCGTCATAGAAGACTAAGAACCGTTTATCTTTTTTTGCATTTTTTGCTAAAAGGCTATTTAAATGTAAGGAGCTGTGTATCTTAAGGTTCAGCCTTTATGACTCTGGTTCAAATACAGCAAATGACCTTCCCTGAATTTGGTGGATTGACGAAGAACTTAATAGAGTTAAGGACTTTATCCCGGAATTTATAATAGAACTTACTGATTATTATTAGATTATGATATAAAGAATAATAATCATCATCATGTTTAAGATATCAAACTAATACAATATGTATCTCCAAGTTTGAAATGACTGTCATCTACATGGATTGAATTTACCTCATGAGGGACTTCCTGTAAGCGATCCAGTGCTCTGATGTGTTCCAGTGTGTCTATCGAGGGGGACAATCCTCCATGGAGGCAGAAAATCTTAAAGAAGAAGCGAATAGTGTGAAAACATTGATGACACAGTCACAGGTGCCACTTGTGGGTGCGACAGTCTCACCTGGTTATCTACTAGTGCAGTGAGGGGCAGATAGTCAAACAGATCTGTGAAGTACTTCCAAACATTTGCGTTTCCATATTTCCTCAAGCACTCGTCGTAGAAGCCGTACACTTGTGTGATCTGTCTGCTCTCGTGGTTCCCTCTGAGAATTGTGATTCTCTCACGAAACCGTACCTGCAAAACAAAATGCACGTCACTTTATTGTTTTGTTTTTTACTTAAGGAGGTTATGTTTTCCTTGGTTTGTTTGTTAGCATGGTTACACAAAAAAAACTCCACCGATTTCCATATAATCTTAGTAGAGGTGGGGCGTGAGCCAAAGAAGAATCTGTTTTATTTTGGTGTGGATCTGGATCAGGGGGCAGAATCTTTAAATTGTGAAAGAGGGGAGATTTTCAACATATTCCTCAGAGAGTCATTCATTGATGTTGATGAACAAATCTGACATGTTTATGGGACTGATATTTATGAGTTTGTCCAATTTGGTGCGGATCCAAATAGCAATGTGGATCTAGTGAATTTAAACGTGGCTTCAGAAGGGGACTGTTGGGCCTTGGCGGAGGTATGCGCTCCACTGGGTGCCATTCGAGTCAACTCGTTGTTTTTACCTTCAGAGAAACCAGGAGTGAAACAGTCTCCACAGAGTAGTAGCCTCTGTCAACATAGTCTCCCATGAAAAGGTAGTTGGTGTCTGGAGACTTTCCTCCGATCTTGAACAACTCCATCAGGTCATGGAACTGGCCGTGGACATCTCCACAGACCGTCACCGGACATCTCACCTCCTGCACGTTGGACTCCTTGGTCAGGATCTCCTTGGCCTTTTGAAAGAGAAGGATGGTGCAGATGAACAGACAACATGGTGCAGTGTAGGAGTGTGCGAGCAATGATCAGTCATCCAGGATGTAATGCAGTTTGCTGTGGTGGTGCCAGTGCGCTCCTGTGGCGAGGAGGCACCAACGGTGGGCGTAGCTAGGGAAAACATTTGCAGTCATGCCCCTCCATCTTCTTGCTCCCTCAGCAATGTACTGCATGCAGCTGCAGCCAAATGGTGCTGCCCGATGCCTGACGTTAGTCCGGGCTGCACTTCCACTGAGATCAGCCACAGCTCATGCTAGGCTACAGCTAACAGACAGGTCCTGACCACTTACCTTCTCACACAGGACTTTGACCTGGTTCTCCGAGAGCTGCTTGCACTCGTTCAGCTGCTCGATCCATCCGTCCAGCTCCTTGGTGAATGACTTGTCGTCCATGCCTGGTTTGCCGTCAGCGAGCGAGCCGAGCAGCGGTGCGGTTCCTCTGGAGAAAAAAAAAACAACCCTCTGCTGGTTCTGTCGGTGACGGTGTGTCGGCCCAGCTACAGCTCCCAGATCCAGCACGCGTGTGTGTATGTGTGTGTGTGTGTGTGTATGCTTGTGTGTATGCTTGTGTGTGTGTTTGCGTGTGCGTGTATGTGCGCACCAGCGAATGCGTCAACAGCCCTGCGTCCCTGCAGCTGTGATGGAGACCGAAGTATTTAAGTTGTCTCGATACAGAAATGATGTTTTTCCTCCTTGTTGTCATAAAGTGTATTAAAGCGTCTCAGTATACTAACACATCGTATGTACGTCATCATCAACCGCGCACACCGCCGGGACCCTTTAAAACACAGTGTTGTTTACTCTTCGAGGCATTACACCCGTTTTAACATGTTAATTAATGACTGATCTGTTTTTATTTCTTTATTTTATAAATGTCCTCTTCAAAGTGAATGTGTTGGTTAAGCTGCCCTCTGTTGGATGAGCCTGGGAACAGTCACCGTGACGTCACAAAAACAACGTCATAGGTTAGCTAAGCTAGTAGATGAGTATAAATTTCACCATTAATGCTCTGATAATTATCAACAGAAATATCATCTAAATTTCATTTTTTCTGCCTACTAAATGATTTACAGTTTTTTTTTTTACCACTTGTTCATGTTATATTAATATCGTTGTTTATTATCAATGCACAGATGACCTGCATTTATATGTTTAATGTTTTCCCTGCATGTTTTTTCCTTAATTTAAGTTATATGTATTTGGTTGGGTTTTCTACTTTTTATTTATAATAAAGTATATCAATGTAAAATGTAAAAATAAAAATTTTCTTTTATGGACAACTTTAGTTAATCACAAGTTGCACAAACCAAGCGAGAGCAGCAGAGGAACCCAGCAGCCAGCAGGGGGCAGTCTCAGGACATCACATGGTAAAAAGACGCTGCAGACTGCTTGGAAATTAAGCAGCAAAGATCCAGGGATTTGTTGTTGTAGTAGATTCGTGCAGTAGTGAGGCCTCACCTGGTCTGTGCATGAAGTGGAAGTCAACCTGAGAAGCTAAACTTGAACGAGGACATTCAGAGGGGGACAGAGAGACAGCTCACCTTCAAAGTAAAAGTTCAAGAGGCCGTAGGTTTGATTTAATTAATGAGTAGTGAGTGACCCTTACTCATTGTGCAAGTTGATGGGAACAATATGTCATTTATTTGATCACCGAATATAAACTAGATGGTTTTGCATGAATTTTCTGAATTATATTAAATTAAATGTGTCCCACACTATGAATCTTGTAAGGAGTCAGAAGCCAAGGCTTGGAACTACTGGGTTATTCTCTAACAATAGGTTTTTAAAGCATGTTAAATCATCCAGTATCTAAAATCCAAAAATATAAAAGTAACTTTTAAGTATGGCTGTCAAATATATTTATACAGGTAACTTATATTGGCTTTAATGGAATTGAGCTAATGCAGTCAGCTAGGCAATAACTAATGAAGGGCTAGTTGTATCGATTAACTTTATATAAGATGTTGTTAGTCATGCTTAGCATTTCATCAAGTTAATCAAAAATACTTTATAAAGTATTTTTATAGCATTGCGACACTTGCAATAATGGGTCCATATCATATATTTATAGCATTTAGGAGCTTTTATAATCCTAAACTTTATTTACATTGCACTTTTTAAATACAAAGTTTACAAAAAAAGTGTATGTGACAAAGAGGCCAGACAACCATGTTGAATGAATTAAATTAATAAATATAGATCTGTGTCAACGTGAAAACCTGAACATATAAAAGCAGTAATATCCCAATAAGAATAAATGAACAAGTAAATGAAAGTATGAAAAGATCACTTGAAAGCAAGTCTATAGAAATGGGTTTTCAGCAGCGATTTAAAAGAGGTTTTTAGACGGTGCTGTGCCGGAAGAACTGCATTACCCACAGCTACACGGCTTCCTGTCAAACGCGCATGCGCAGTGGTTAGTTCTGCGCTAGACAGCTGTAGGAGAAAATGGCAGCACTCATGCTAGGACAGCAGGTAAGACATTCAATGATTTTGGTGGTTTTTGATTATTCGACAGTTCTTCTGTTTGATTTGCTATCGTTTGAAAACACGTGTTTAGTTTTACAGTCACTCTGACGACCGACAGCTTACGCCAAGTGTACAATGAACCCACACTAGACATTGCACTTGAATGACTGCTAACATGTTAGCCTACCAGCTAGCTTGCATCAACGTAGACGGTACAGCGCGTGCCGAGAGTCGATCTGTTCCATTTATTTTTCTGTGTGGTGATAACGTGTGACTTTTCATGTGCAGGCCCGTCACTTCAGCTCGTCTGTGATCAGACCTGCATCCAAGCTGATCAGGGTAAATGTCGTCACACAACACGGAGCATAACTACAGACGGAGTTAGTCAGTGGTGACAGTTCAGCTCATCTCTGTGTTTGATTCCCTTCCAGCCTCCAATCCAGGTGTACGGAGTGGAGGGCCGCTATGCCACTGCTCTGTTCTCAGCCGCCAGTAAGCAGAAGAACCTGGAGCAAGTGGAGAAGGAGCTGATCACACTGTCTGTAAGTCAAACATGGGACCCTGAAGGGCACACGAGTGAATGAGGAAAGAAGGGTTTTCAACAACCAGGGCTGGGTGATATGAGCCAAAATTATAACATTGATCATCCCTTTTTTATCAGTTATTGCCAACAGTCCCTTTTATAAATTAAAATAAGCCTTAGAGCTAAGGCCACAATTTATTTCTCAGCAACACACAGTTGGTGGTGGCAGGTTTCTACAACAGTTTACATGTGCATACAGGGACTGTAAAGAAATCAACATCCCCAGGAAATCACATTTAAATATTCAAGAACCAGATTTGATTCTGATCATCGGTATCAACCTCTTTCATATATTTTTTTTATCGAAATACACAATTTCTCAGAGAAATCAACAACAATATGGAAAAGTGTCCTATCTCTCAATTTCTAGATTCACTCACAATTTAGAAGAAATTGGAAAAACTATATCTGAAATTGCCCCCTGTTCTTGATATGCAACCAAATTTAATAAGTTCTTCACTGATCCATACCATATCCGTCAAAATCCCTTCGTAATGCGTCTAGTAGTTTTTGCGTAATCCTGCTAACTGTCAATCAAATCCTACTTGGCAGAGGTAATTCAAATATGAATCACCTGACCTCAATCATTTCAACGATAAATGTCACATTATTATTTCCTCTTAACTTTAAAGATGGTTTTTGGTTCCTGAGGGAAGGTTGTGGTTTTATAATCCTTTTATGAAAAGATGAATAAAAACACGTTTTACAACTCAGATTCATCAATAATGTGTTATAATCATCTCACTGTGCACAATGCATATACATTATATAGATGTTTATGTGTGGTTTTGTCTTGTATTGCCATTGATGAAAATGATATTATAATTATTGATAGTTTTATTTGCCCACCCCGATCTCCAACCCTTAATTTCAACATGATGTGGATACTTTCATTTGTAATGTAAACAAACGTTGATATGATATGCACTGTACTTTTTCTACTTTCTTTGGAAAATGGTCTGACCTACATCACATTTTGTAAATAAAAGCAGCTTCATACCAAAGCTGCCTTTCTCTGCTACACAAACTAAAGTCCCCTTTTGCTGTGTGTCATTTTATTTTACAGGCCATGATCAAGGACCCCAAACTTTCCGGTATTGTAATGAATCCTCATGTAAAGCGCAGCATCAAGCAGAAGACCTTCACCGACCTTCTGTCAAAGGCTAACATTTCCCCCATCACCATCAACTTCATCAGTGAGTGGTCACTCAACCGAACATTATGCCCCCATGGTTGGGATGCCTGGACCTCTGTCTTCACGTAGCATTATATTAATCATAACCACAACAACAAAACACCATTTTAGGTTTTATTTGAGTGAAGTGTTCTTATCAAACATTTGAATATTTAATTTAGGTCAGTGTATAGATTACAGGAGCTTGAATTGTTTTCTAGCATTCCCTTCTTACATTTATAAACATCAGTTGTAAAAACATAATATTCAACAAGCTACATGATGCAGCAGAATCACATCAGCATTTAATACACTTAAACATGTAATTTTATATTAATGTAGAAAGTTTGTTTCTCTCACCTCAAATTTAACTTTTATAATAAAAACATGACAGCGGTAAATCTATCTCATACGTATCCTGCTTTTTGTTGTGCAGATGTTTTAGCTGACAATGGTCGTCTTCCTCGAACCGGTGATGTCATCGTTGCGTTTGGCAAAATGATGAGTGCCCATCGTGGAGAGGTCCTCTGCTCAGTTACCACTGCTCAGGTATGAAATGGGTGGACATGCAGGATACCTTTTCTCAATAATCTAGACAGCCCCTATAATTATCTGCATTGTTGTTAACTGTTGATATTTTGCTTGGTAATGCAATACATATTTATCCATTCAGCCTCTGGATGAAGCTAGTCTTGCTGATCTGAAAGCATCTCTCAAGGGATTTCTCAAGAAGGGTGAAACCATCGAGCTGGAAACAAAGGTACTGTATCAGAAACCTACACATTACCAGGTTTACAGTTGGTCTTACTTCATCCTGATATAAGAAAAGGTTCAACCAATTAGTCTGAATCGAATTTAGTGATTAATTGTCACCTCTTCACAGATGGATCCTTCAATCCTGGGTGGCATGATTGTCAGTATCGGGGACAGGTACGTGGACATGTCCACCAAGACGAAGATTCAGAAGCTGACCAAGCTCATCAGGGAAACCTAAGTCCTTCGGACTTAAGATTTGCAGAAGATCAGAGACGACCAACGGAGGAAACGCTTATAAATGTATATTGCTACCTGTTCTAGCACTGCTGTTTCTCCATAAATCCAGTGTCTGTGCTTAGGTTCATATGGATGTTAATAAAAAATACAAAAAATGAATTATACTCTTTTGTTGTCATTGGTTGTTGCTGCTTTGCCACAACCTCATATTCCTGACAGTGAGAAATTATGTGGACACATTTTTTTCTAGTTGAAACATTTGGAGGAAGTGTAGCAGTTGTGTGGCTGCAGCAGAACCATCACCTCATAAACTTTGTAACTGCAGAGCCACATTATTACCATCTAGCCTTTGTTTAAATCGTCCTTAATTCGGCACAACCACATTGGGTGACTGATCCGCTCGTTTCCTGGGATCCTCACTGCGCATGCGTGGTCAGCGCATCCTGTTTTATTAATTTTTTTTTTCCCAGACGAAAATGGCTGCCTCTCTCATCTAAACCTCTGCTCAAAGGATTAAAGGAGCGCAAAATAGGCAGCGGCACCGTCGCCCCCGACCCGACACGATGCTGGCGGACACCGGGCTGTAGTTTGTGCTGCGCCCTCACAAACATGTTGTGGTTGTCAGAGACGGAAAATGTATACGAGTCGAAATTAACCCTTTGCTGCCCAACATCCACCAACAAATAAGGTACGAACAATTCATTGAATGTCCTGAGATCAGTTACGCATTTCCGAGGGGACGTATTTGTATTTAATCACGTCATGTGCCTGTTTTGTTTTTTTGCGAACTGTAATTGTAAGTTAACCTCGCTTTGTTTTGAGGTTTCTCATGTTTTGTGTTGCATTGATAAAAGGCCTGTTATGCTTCATCAAAGGTAAGATATTAAAATCGTTCCTATGTGTTTGTAAACGTGCACATGAAACCTTTCTTTCTGATGTTTATGTCTCTGCCCTCCAACAGAAAATGATGCATCAAGTGACCAGCAGCAACAGTGACTATTGCATGAGTGGCCTGGCAGAGGACTGTCACCCAGCCAGCCACTTTGACTTATGTAGCACGCAGTCCAACAAATTCTACCCCTCTCCCACAAACCCGAGCTTGCAGCTGTCCCTCGCCGGCCTCGCCCCCTTGCCACAGGGCATGCACAAAGCCATGGCGTGCCAAATGCAAGACGCCCAGAACGACTTCCAGGCTCAGGCGGCGAGAATCCGTGGCGGTGAGGCTGCAGGGCCCGATGGCTCCAAAAAGAAGAAAGGCATAGTGAAGTCAGGACGGAGAGGGAGACCATCGGGCACCACAAAGTCAGCCGGTTACCGTACGAGCACTGGACGGCCGCTCGGAACAACTAGGGCAGCTGGGTTCAAAACCAGCCCGGGGAGGCCCCTCGGTACCACCAAAGCAGCCGGATACAAGGTCAGCCCCGGTAGGCCCCCCGGCAGCATCAAGAGTCTCGCCCGGCTCAAGAAGCTGGAGTTCGGTTGCGACAGCGGCAAGAAACTTGACTTTAGCAACTGCAGTGTTCCCAAGAAACTGGACTTCACTGGCTGTGATGTCCCACCTTTCCCATACGCCATGATGGAGAAAAGAGACCTCTGTGAGCCCAGTAGCAAAGTGGACGAGTCCAGAGAATAGTTCTTTGTGTGCATCCGGCCAGAGGACGCTGAGGAAACATTTCTCTCAAATGTTCTAGGAAGTAACTTTGTCGTTAAGAAATGGCTCTGACTGAGTTTTCACTGTACAGTGTTTGGCATTGTATTCATCGTCTCATATTAAACGACTGAAACCGAAGTATGCTGTTGCAATTGGGCAGAGATGCATGCATCACACCAATAAGTATAGTGAAAAATCGTATTTATCAGTTTGTGGTTCAAACCTCACTGTAGAGTGGATCTTTTATTTCACCCTCTAGCATTTTGTTCCTCTGAATAGTTACATGTTCTTATTCTGCTTTGACATTTCTATGGCTGAGTTCTTGTGGAATTTTATACATTTATAAAAATGAAAATGCAATATTGTTCAAACAGCCGATGAAATGTTTTCCTGAGCATTAACATGTGGATGTGTAATTGTCGTCTCTGTGTTGTCGGATATGGATTTTTATTTTATGATATTATCCTCTATCATACCTTAAATGGGAACATTTTTTTTAAATGAGCTCGAACTGCAAAAACTCGATGCATTATATCTCTTAGAACGCAGTATTTTGTTATTTCTGCACTTTGTGAATATAGTTTTTATCATGTATTATATTGCTTGTGTTCATCCTCCAACTCACTCGACAAGCACTTCCAGATTTACATGTATGTTGTTTATGCTTGTTCATTAGGGGGAGAAAAATGACTTTGTGAAAAAGAAAAAAAAAATGCTTTGTGGATCATGTAATAAATGATAGTGAGCTGTGTGTGAAACCAAAATAAAAAAAATTGTCTTTTCCACATAACTCTTGTCACAGCGTGCAGTTCTCCTTGTAGTCACCAGAGGGCCAGTGTCCCAAGAAAGAAAAAAAAAAACAGTCACCTTGTACTAATACCTTTATTTACCGCCTTTACACCTAATTGCAAATGTATTGGCAGTCACACTTCACTTTCAATGCGCGTGTTCAAACGGTGTGGTAGCAGAACTGGGTAGAAACACTAATGCAGGGTGTTGTTTGGCCATTAAACGCTGGCTCATCCACAGGGTGGGTGAATAAGTTGCTTCTACTCGGATCTGCCTGGTGTTTTCTGCTCCAAAATACGCTGTGGTGATGAAATGCGAAACTATCGGAGCTCCTGACAGCAGAGAGTGCACAGAGGGAAGCTCCTGTCCCGTCAGGTCGGTGTGGAAGCGGCCGGTCTTTGTCTGATGAGCACGGACCGGCCCGCTGCGGCACCATTGTGTGCGCGCCCTGCTTTTGCGCATTTATGGAAATGTACCAAATTCGATTGCGCCCCAGATTGTCATAATAAAATGGTGTGTGTGTGTGACAACCACTGGTGTTTTCAACCGGAGCAAAGCGCGTTCGCCTCCAGCCCCACTCAGTCCTCCTCTCAGCGCCTGGCGGCCTGTTTCCTCGTGTCACGGAGCCAACATGGCGCACGGAGCCTGGTTTGACCGGAGAGGCCGTGTGGCAGCGCGCCTGCCTGCGCGTTGCCGTCATTGTGTTTCCTCGGATGAGTCGCTGCCCAGAAACAATCGGGCCTTCACATGTCAGTCGAGTGAAACCGGGGAGGGAAATGAAAGCGAACCCGACGCGCACAAACTGGGGAGGGGGGGGGGGGTGGTTAAGCAAAATAAGGTCATCCACCTATTTGTGATCATCATCAGAAATATGATTATTACACCGAGGAGACTGTTGGAAACTTCACCTGGATGAGCGTGCACGCGCGTGTTTGTGTGTGTGCGTGTGGGGGGGGCGCGTGCTCGCAGGGTGAGTGTCACGGCCCTCTGCAGACTGGGGGGTTGGGAGCAGAGCCGATTGGTTGAGCCGCACAACACAGTCAGTCTGTGCTTGTTTTAACATTAACCGGGGGCACCTCGACAGCGGGCTTTAAAAAACCCAAACAGAGGAAAAGATGTAGTAAATGACCCGATGTGTCTGCTGAGGGGACCGGGCCGTGGCACCGCCGTGTTAGTGTGGCAGCGTACTGGAGATCTGCGCGTTGCTTGGTGTTTGCAGTGACAGTGTTTGCTGAGGGCCGCCGCCGCCGCTGATGAGGCGATGAGGTGCAGAGAATGAGAGCCCTGCCTCGGCCTGCTAGTGCCGCCGCCGCCGCAGCCGCGATCGTGCAGATCCGCTCTCGCACGCCGGGAAAAGCCCGTCGCCCTCCTCCGTGCCACACTACCACACAGCCATTGTTGGTTTCCCGGGGACCGACCTCCAAATGGTGAGTGTTTTCTCCCCTTCTCCTCCACGTGTTGTGAACTTAGTGGCGATCGGCTCCCTCTTTTTGTGCGGTTGTAGCTGTGTGTGTCTCGGTGGCGGCTGAGTGTGTGTCAGCAGCCAGCGCTCCTCCATTCACCGGAGCAGGCAGCGATCGCCATGACCTACAGGCAGCAGACAAAGCGGCTTGTCTTTTCTGAGAGTTGGTGAATGAGACGTGAGGAGGAAGCAGGGGCCATCGGTTCTCTGTTTTTTCTTTGCCCATCCGACCGGCCTCAAGTATGGAGGCCAAGCAATGTCTGCCTATCTCTGTGTGTGTTTGTGTGTACGCGCAGCCCCCGTGCTGATATGACCCTTCTGTCTTACTACGATTGCCACACATCCTACGATATGTTCCTGTGATTGTCAACATGCTTTGTTATACTGTACAGTACACACACCTCAATATCCCACTGAGGTGTTAGTTATTGAGGAACCTCACCTTGTCTAACCTGTCTCTTTTTTTTGTTTGACAGGATATAACCATGACAACATGAATCAGTCATACAGACAGGCGGTTAGGGGCTCAGTGTTTGGTTCAGGCCAGCCAGAGCCGAGGACCCGCAATGGCCTGGTGAACACTTCCTATGGAAACCAATGTGGCACAGTGAAGCGTGTGTCAGACCAACCGTCAGCTGTGCAGCTGCCATCCTCCAGTCGGAGACAGGGCTACAAGCAGCCGGACCGAACTCACTGCTCGCTGAGGAGGCTGCAGGACCATGGTGCTGTGGTCAACGGGCCGGACCTCCAGAGTGACCTGCATCCAAGGAACCACTTGCACTGTGCAAGCCCAATAAGTGATGAAGAAGAAGATGATGATGATGAGGAGGAGTTTGAGGCCCGGTCAGTCCAGCAGCCTCCTTCTCCAGGCAACGGTGATGCCATGGAGGCTTTTGACACGCTGCAGGACGTGAACAGAAACGGCTTCTCGCCGCAAAGTCCTGACAGCCTGGAGCGCTGTTCTCCCATCCCCAATGGCTACCTGCACTTTGAGTCCACGCTCTTTGACAGCAGTGACGTTAAGGTGGAGGACGAGGAGGGGGAGCTCAGCAGCAGTGAGGAGCTGGCGCCTTTTCACCACTCCCAAAAGAGGAGTCGGGGCAGATCTGTGGCTGACAGTAAGACCCCATGTGGTGCGGGGGTGGACAGACGAGCATACAAACCTACTGTTTTTAATCTCATGTCCAAAACTATATCTGAACTCAACCCTACACTAAGCCCCAGTGCACTGCCAGAAATCACTATGAGAGATGGGTGGAGTTTGGGTGAGGAATCAGACAGTGAACTTGCCTCCCCTGTTGACCCTGGACTTATTTCACCAGCCGGGACCAACTCTAACGTGAGTCCAAAACATGTGACGTACATACCTGATACAGTTTATTTATGTTATGTATTTCCATAGAGAAAGTGCCTGTGCGTCAACACGGTAACACTTTATTCTGCCTGCGGGATCTGTAACAGTGCCAATCCGATTATATTTTTGTTGATGTTTTTAAAAGATATACAGAGGGAGCAAACTATTTTTCTAAATCAGAAATAGTAAAGTCCTTTTATTGTCCTTATTAGTCCAACAGCCCAAAGAAGAAGCTTCTTCCTACAGTGAAGTACTTGGAAGGAGACTTGGTGTGGGCCAAGTTCAACAGACGGCCCTGGTGGCCATGCCAAGTCACCTCTGACCCAGACAAAGGGAACCACACTAAGATGAAAGGTGAGCTTCGATTTACATGTGGATTTTGTGATCGAATGTTTCCCACAACTTGACCTTTACCTGACAGCTTAGAAAAGATCGAAGGAATTATATAATTAATTTACTTTAGTTCCAGTTCCCAATCCCCGTCCTTGTCGGATGTACTTCGTGGAGACGATTGGAGAGATTGTGGAACGCGCCTGGGTCCCGACGAACGCCATCGCAGCTTTTGGAGGAGGCCATGAGTTTGGAGATTTGCCTGTGCTTCGACGGAGAGGGAAGCAGAAGGAAAAAGACTACAAGTACACGGTAAATACAATAAATAACTATAAATCTTATCTAAACCTGCTGTGAATATATATTGTATAATTTGTCTAATATTTTGAATTGTACTTCTGTTCTTTACAGATACCCAGGAGTTTACTGACTGCGTGGAAAGTCAGTGTGGCAGAAGCTGAGTATCTGCTCCCGGCTCGACAAAGGAATACTGAAAGTGTGCTCTCAGTGTCCTTGAATGGAGAGGAGCGTGTTCCCAGCCCGCAACCTACTGAAGAGCAACCGGAGGCCCCCTCTCCCTCCAAGGACCCCGGCCTAAATCCACCAGCAAGTATGCCCCCCAGTGAAAATGATCCCCATCTCATAAAGAACTCTAGCCTTCAGTCCAACAAGAGCAAAGTTTGCAAGAAGAAAAAGAAATGTCTGTCGGACATATTTGGACATATAGTTGGTGGATCAACGGAATCATCTGCTGTCACAAACATGCTGGACCAGTTTCATACAACAACTCATGCACTGAAAGAAGAGCCAAAGGACTCCCCGTATGCTGACCTGGATTCAGTTCCAATTCTGCATCGTCCGAAACGCTCGGCAGTGTCTCCAGTACAGGACAGAAAAAAAGAGGGTTCAACAAAAGGTAAAACAAAGTTTGCTGGAAAATCCAACAAATGTACAGATTCCCTTGATAGCATTTTATCAAAGAAATGTACGCCTAAAGATACAAACACCGAGCAGAGTTTGTACTGTTCACCTGAGGAGCACTCTACAAATCTTCCTGCCAGCAGTCGTCTGATGACCAGGGCTCTGAAAGCAGAGGAAGAGACGGATCTGAAAGATGCACTGGTCACAAGCCAAATCTCAACAGATTCCCACAATGACAATTTTCCTAATAATAATGCAGCCATCACAACTGAAACCTCTCCTACCAGGAAATACCCCAAAAATGCATCGTCCTCTACTAATCCCAGCTCTCCAAAAAGACGTGCAAGGAAGCCTGATAAGAAACTTATTCGTAATGGCTCATTGATGAAGTCCAAGTGTGCCGACTCGGGTGTATCCACCATGCATCCTGTTGAAGTCAAGAAAGAAAACGTCGTCCTGGATTTATCTTCTTCTTCTTCCCCCCCGCCCTTGACTCTGTCTCCAATGGATGCCTTTCAGGATGTCAAGGAACTAATGTTCCAATCTCTCGAGAAGAAGAACAGCAGCGACTGTGAGCTCGCTGTGTTTCGGCCTGATTCCAATTATCAATTCAGTACCTTCCTGATGCTGCTGAAAGACATGCACGACACAAGACAAAAAGACGGTAAGCCCCTGACCGTCCCGCCATCAGCGGTCCTGATCAAGGAGGAGCCCCTGGTCATCCCTGCTGTCTCTGGAGGTGACCTGCTGCAGGGTTCTTCTGACGGTTTCACTCAGAGGATCAAAACAGAGAATGGCCTGTTGGGAAAAAACAAAGTGTCCCGCAACGCGGCGACGAAAACCAAGAACAGGACTAAAGCTATCATGATGGCTGACACCTACCACTGTGAAGACTTTTCTTTTCGCTCTCAGACCGGCAGCTTGGACAAGAAGCGTAGAAAACAAAGAGCACCTGCCAAATTGAAATCCAGCGTAGCGGGCCTTTCTTCAGACCTGGCTGACTTGGCTTATGGCAGGGAGTTTGTCAGCGGCCACGCCGACTTAGCCGATCCCGGATCTCGTGCCCCTGCCGCTGCTGATCCGTCGGCCAGCTACCTCGTCAAGATGTCAGAGTCCACCATGGCTCCAAAGAAGCGCTGGCAGGTGCTTGAGGGGGCTGCTGAGGGTAAGGGAGAGGTGCTGAGCGACGCGTCTGCTGAGATGAACAGGTCCTACAGCACCAGGGCATCACCGGATCTTGATCTGGAAGACGAGAGGCTGGAAGACGACTCCCTCTTCCTGGAGATGAGCGGCACCGGCGGTAAGACACAAACTGCTGCCGTTTAGTTCGTCCTGCTGAGAAGTGAACGGAGCAGCAGAGTGACATGTATTTCATGTGTGTGTGTGCAGGGAATTCAGAGAACAAGCGTCTCCGGAAACCAACGAAAAGGCTCCTGGAGTCGACTGAGGGGTACGAACAAATATTTGCTCCAAAAAAGAAATCAAAGAAACACACCTCAGAATCTTCCAAAATGGTAAGTTCATGTTCATTAGTTTTCTTTTAATAACTAATAGATGCGCTACTGTTCAACACCTTTTTATTGTGTAGTACTTGTGCAGTGTGTAATGTGTTCCCAGGAAGGCTTTGAAAAATATTTTCTATTGTGCACCTGCTGTGTGTAGAAGGTGTGCCTTTTTAAATCACAGCACATATACACTCCGTTTTGCAACCTGGCTCCTAAAGACACACATATCGTAAATAAGCCTTTGCACCTCCATTGGCCTTCTCCGTGAATATAACTTATCACTTCCTTTTTCCCCCAAGTCTAATCACTCCATTTGCATATAATTAGAAACGATATATTTGATGTACATTCTTGTTTTGCTGTGTTCATCGCAGGCATCGGGGATGATGGAACTCCTCGATGGGAGTCCCCCACAAGGAAGTGTTACCTCAGCCTCGTCTCCTGTGGGGCCCAGCGAGGCTCCTTCCGAGCCCGAGCCTAGTCCTACTCGGGATGAGCTTTCTCCTCTACCATCCTCATCGTCCCCAGCCATGACACCACCAGCCCTCATCCCAGAGACGCCAGAAGAAACAGATCTACCTCCTGAATCTGGTAAATACTGCTGCTTTCAGATATGCATCAAACTCCGGACATTTTCCTGAAATTTTTCCAGAGGGATGGTATGTGAGAACGCAAATCTCCGGACAATAGCAGGAACTTTTCCTTCCAGCCCAGTGGTCAAATATAAGTAAAATATCTAGGTGAGCCCATGTGAGAGAGCAACAGGAAAATGTCATAAAAATTCATACAAAGTGAGTGGGTGTGTAGAGAAAGAATACAAAAAACTCAGGACATGTAGAAGACAAAACGTTTACAATGACAACTTGGAAAGACCAACGCTGGTGTCTGTGATTTAAACCTATGTCTGTGATTTCTCTGGCGGAATCTATAAATGATATCCTGCCTCTGGCACGCTCTATCCTGACACCACCCCTCATCTGAATGTTCTGAATGTCCTGTTGTCGAGAACACGTCTGACCCAGACAATGTCCTGCTGCATTCTTTATATGTGAAAGGCAAAGACCCAATGTTCTGGATATTTGCCGGAGTCAAAGTGTGTGTTAATTATATTATATAAAGTCTTTCATTATTAAAATAAAGATTGTTGTTGTATGATAATATAATGCATTATTTCATTCTGTTATTGTTGTAGACACAGGGTTAGCAGTTCAAGAAAGAAAGAGGCCAAGGAAGCTCTCGCACAAGGTTCTTGAATGTACCATTGAAGAAGTGTCTGTTGATCCTACGAAAAAGAAGGTATGTCAGGACTGAGATTGCAACAGGTGTGTGTGTGTGTGTGTGTGTGTGTGTGTGTGTGTGTGTGTGTGTGTGTGTGTGTGTGTGTGTGTGTGTGTGTGTGTGTGTGTGTGTGTGTGTGTGTGTGTGTGTGTGTGTGTGTGTGTGTGTGTGTGTGTATTCTAGTTAATATTTATGCGAGCACTGAAAATCTAATTAAAAAAAAATAATCTGTTGTCTGTTTGTTTTCCAGGAGCCAAAGCGACATGTTGGAGCTACAGAGCTGAAGGTGTCAGTCCGGAAAACTCAGGTTCTTACAAGACGCTAATTCTACCATCCCGCCCAACAATAAGATGTTTGAACCATTACACTGTATTAACTCATCCCTAACAATCTCACTCTGTATTAGGTTGAATCTCTGAAAATGGAGAAGCCTGAACCCGGCACATCCTCTGCCCCAGCTGATGACCCCCAGCACCCAGAGAGTGAGGACATCCTCAGTCCAAACAGACCTCCCAGCCCCCGAGGAGCTAAGACCCCCGAGCAGGAGACCGACACGGAGGCCTGCAGCACTGACGAGAAACCAAACGTACACACTGGAACACTAACTCCCAAACCCGAGGTGTGCATGCTGCTCATCAATGAGAGGAAACAATCTGTACACACGACAACAACATGGTTAACAACTGCTCTGTCTTCGTGTCTGTAGGTTCTGTCTGTTGCTTTGAATGACAGCCTCCCTTCCCACGTGGATGTTAAAGGGAAAATTGGAGCGACGTCATTAAAGGAAAATGTTTGTCAGGTGAGATAAGCTGTCGGAATTATATTATATTTGTTTTTTTTGTGTCTCAGCTTCTTACACATCCTTCATCGTGTGTTTTTGTGTGTGTTTGTGCAGGTGTGTGAGAGGACGGGAGACCTGCTGGTGTGTGATGGACACTGTTACGGAGCCTTTCACCTGCAATGCATTGGTCTATCAGTTGCGCCCAGGGGGAAATTCCTTTGTCACGAATGCAAAGCAGGTGAGTACGCAACGGTGTCAGGCATGAGTGGAAAGCACTGATCCGTGCCAGCTCATAAAATGTGTGTGCTTCCGTACTGGCGTTCAGAAACTCTGATTTCTCTGTGTTCCCTCCAGGTGTCCACACATGCTTTGTGTGTAAGAAGTCTGGGGGGGTAAAGCGCTGCATCATACCACTATGTGGGAAGTTCTACCACACCGAGTGCATCCTGGCCTACTCGGCCACGCAGACGCACAACAAAGGCTGCCGCTGCCCTCTGCATGTTTGTCTGTCCTGCCACATCACCAACCCCCTCAATGTCTGCAGCTCAAAGGGTAAGCTCCAGTGCTGCACGTCGCCACTATTACATTTTGAAATGATCCATGCAGATTAGAGCAGGGGAGACCTCATGGCCTCACACACAGCCTGATTTATTGCGAGCTCAGGTCTGTGGACTGTGCATCCCATCAGAGTTAAGTGATGCTTTGTGCTTTGGAGTCTGCTCGGTAAAGATTCTACTGTAGCCATCACAACATCTTTCTAGTTTGCCTCGCCACAGTTTCATAATGAACCAACAACTTTACGCTTCATAATTAAACAGAGATCTCTAAGTTAGTTAGTATTGCTCCGTTGAATCCTCATAGAGCAGTCTGCAGCCATATTTTCCTCACTGCCTCTTGAACCCTCGTGCTATCATCCATAATGTTGTCACAGTCCATGCTGACAGTCGGACCTCATAGTTTAAGTTGTGAGTGGCGTTCAATGCAGTTCCTTCACACGTGAGGCCTCAGTGGCTTCAAGCAAAAGCTTTTTGGTATCTTTGCTCACTTGTTCTTAGAAACTTGAAACACCTCCTGGTTCTGGCAATCCAGTGTGTGTAACCTCCTATTGTGACAGGTTGAACTCTCAAACTGTTGCTGCACAAAACAGGCTGTTAAACTCTGCATATTTAGATTTGAATCAATTTGATACGATCAAGGTGAACTGGGCACACTGAATTTTAGGAGTGAAAGTGAATTTAAAGCACAGTATAAAACATTAAGTGGACTGATAACACTGTGTATTGTCACCCGCCAGGTAAATGTCCAGTTGTTTGTGGATTAAGCCGTTTCTGCTTCCCTGTGGTTTCAGGTCGACTGGCTCGATGTGTGCGCTGCCCTGTGGCTTATCACGCCAACGACAACTGCATGGCCGCCGGCAGCCTGGTGCTGGCCAACAACAGTTTCCTCTGTCCGAACCACTTCACCGCCCGCAAAGGCTGCAAGAACCACGAACACATCAACGTGAGCTGGTGCTTCGTCTGCTCTGAAGGCAAGTGGGCTTCTGTTTGTTGACCTATGCGTCCTGATCGTGGTGGCAGCTGATCGTGGACTATAGTTACAGACGGCTTGACATACAATGCCATTACTGACAATAACTCCTCAATTGATGACGTATATTTTTCCACTATGTTACAAATAGTTTCCTGTTATCAATGTTACACATACTGTTATTTGTTGAGGTCCTCAGTCACACACGGCATCTATTGCACTTGTGTCCGTCCTGGGAGAGGATCCCTCCCATGTGGCTCTCTCTGAGGATTCTAAGTATTTTCCCCTGCTAATATTTTTTTTTAATAGTTTTTCCTTACTTCTGTTGAGGGCTCAGGACAGAGGACCTTGCTCCTTGTTAAGCCCTATGAGACAAATTTGTGAATATGGGCTATAAGAATAAACTACAAATGTTGTGCTGGTTTGTACACATGTTAGATCATATAGAGATGAATCAGTAATCATGTCATGGAGTCACAAGCACAATCAGTTTTTACCACTTTAACAAGGATTTATCGACCTCTAGATTAATCACAACAGTGATTCTCTCTACTGAGAACATTTGTTGCAATATTGATCCAGTAGCTTTTTGTTTGATGTTCAATCTGTAACCTTATCTGTCTGGCTGCTAACAGATGAAACGAGCTGCTATGTTATCCTAATAGATTGTATAGGAAGAGACGGTAATTCTTCATCAAATATATGAGGCATTGCTTGTGTTACCATCTGTCCGGTTTGACTGCAGAAGTGGACGGCTCCAAAATGTATGGAAATGATCGGCTAGCTGTTCTCCACATTTTCTCCTACATAGACTTCTCCTCAGCTTACTGGTCTTCATGGATTTGAACAGAAATTTAAAAGTCTCTGAAGTAGACTGTGCAGAACACCTATTCAACTAGGATAGCACTCAGTAGAGCACTTACCTCCATCAAAGCCCGACAGTCCCCTTAAGACAATAGAGCTGCAACAAATTTCAGAGACTCATAGAAACCAAAATAACACAAATCCTGAAAAACACCCTCTCTCACAATGTTTAGAAAAGTGGTAAACTAATTCCTCTTCAAATTTATCTGGATCTGCAGCAACATTTTAATGGCTACTTCCTACAAACCAAACAAGCTATCGGACAGTGTTGAAAACAAAACCCCTGGGGGGAGAAAACCAGTCTCTTGGGGATGACATCTCATTTTTTAAGTTACTCATTGTATTGAGTACTTGAGTATAACTTTGAAACAAGTTCCCTTGTTGTCCTTATTTCTGTACATGTTGGTTATTAGTGTCAAATTTCTCTGTAGGTTTTATCTCATATTTACAATAAGTCGTGGTTTGTAAATTCATTATTTAAACCTGAAAACATCCAAACCTCCATCTGATGAACTCAAACAGTAAAAAGTGATTCCCATTCTATGCCAATACTCAAACCTCCTTTCCTTTGCTTTACAGTCTGGTAACAACAAGGTGTCTGTCATTTGAGATGTGCTGCTTTATAGTCGTATTGTGTTAAGCTCGGTAATCATCTACCCACATGCTCTTTAGACAGATACTGTGTCTCAAATTACAGTATTTGCCTCCATGTGAAATCCACTTGTCCCACTCATTACATCAAACACTATAACTAATAACTTATTTATATTTCTAATATGAGTTCAAGTGGGATACTGTTAAATGACTTGGATCATCCCACTGCACCTGTCTTTCTGGAGCTCTGTGGGATAGGTTGTAAAATAATTGTTATGCCACATCCTATTTTCCACTTCAATGCTCCTACTAGGCAAATTTATTTTGTAAAAACTGCTTTACTACACACAAATCTGACACTGAAGTAGTCTAGTCACTTCAGAGATTTATAGACCCTTCATGAAAAGATTTTAGATTGAGTCAGCTCAGACCTGGTCAGTCCTGAATGATCTGATCCCAAGTGGTTGAGATTCCGATCACCAGATGTTTGTGATGATTTGCAAACACAGCGGAGAATGAGATCTGCTCAGTGATCTTAGGAGACACATTCAGGATGCATTGTAATACCAGGACGAACTTGGGCTGTCCACTTGTGATCAGGTCTCTCAGGACGAATATTAATACCAGGTCTGAACAGCACTTGTCTACGTTACCGTCTTTACTAACATTGATTGTATAAACTTACATTGTTATTGTCTAATTTGTGTCAGTTATTGTATTGAAATGACAACAAAAAGATCACATTTTTTTAAATATCAGTTAACTAAATCAAATGTATGTGGGTTGTGTGGTTGCTGTGATTTCGTAGGGGGCAGTCTGCTGTGCTGTGAATCGTGTCCTGCTGCTTTCCATAAGGAGTGTCTGAATATGGAAATGCCCCAGGGCAGCTGGTTCTGCAATGACTGCAAATCTGGAAAGAGGCCTCGTATTAAAGACATACTGTGGGTCAAATGGGGACGCTACAGGTAAGGGTACAGAAGTGGCCCTCCCGTACACACGGTGCCTCTGAGCAAGCGGCGGATTTACCCCATATTTGTACTCATGTACCTGACCTTCCTCTTTAGGTGGTGGCCTGCAGAAGTCTGTATGGCAAAAGATGTTCCAAATAACATCTTGAGGATGAAACACGAGGTGGGAGAGTTCCCGGTGCAATTCTTTGGCTCCAAAGATTTTGTGTGGACGTACCAGGCCAGAGTCTTCCCTTACATGGACGGTGACACTCACAACATTGAGAAAATGGGAAAGGGAGCAGATGCAGTCTACAAAAATGGTAAGTTCATATGAAAATACTGTTATACATCTTTTTTTCGAGTCCCTTTAATAGTCTGAGTAAAGATCATGTCTGTGTTTATAGCCCTGACCAATGCAGCGGAGCGGTTCAAAGCGCTCCAGGCTGAAAAGGAAATGCGGCAGCTCCAGGAGGACCGAAAGAATGACAAGAAACCTCCTCCATACAAACACATTAGGGTACTGTGCATCACCAAATATACATCTGTGTTTATCTAGACTGACCTGAGATAAGTTCACAGAGCAGTTCTGTAAAAACCATGCTCCTGTCTCATAGGTAAACCGGCCAATCGGGAAGGTTCAGATCATCACGGCTGACCTATCAGAGATCCCACGTTGCAACTGCAAGGCCTCCGACGAACACCCCTGTGGCATCGACTCGGAGTGCATCAACCGCATGCTGATGTACGAGTGCCACCCTCAGGTGTGTGCGGCGGGGGAGCAATGTCAGAACCAGACCTTCACAAAGCGCCAGTACACAACCGTGGAGATTTTCAGGACGCTGTCCCGAGGCTGGGGTTTGCGCGGTGTGGCAGACATCAAGAAGGTATGTTGGAAAACTATCGGACGCAAGATTTTAAAGCACGAGACAAAATCTAATTATTTTCGTGAATTAATTATTCAAGTGTCAAAATCTCAGTCTTATTTATTTATTTCATCTCTTGTGTTTCTCAGGGAGCTTTTGTGAGTGAATATGTGGGAGAGGTGATAGATGAAGAAGAGTGTCGAGCCAGGATCAGACACGCTCAGGAGAATGACATCTGTAACTTCTACATGCTTACACTGGACAAGGTGCGGACACATCTTTTTTTAAATCTATTTCTACAATATATGTAATTTCACTCACTTGCCTGCAATCTCCTTATGTCTGTTTGTAGCATATTTATCAATTTATTCAACATGTGCATTTCTATGTATATTTTCACTATGTAAACAAATATTTACTTGCGATAACCGGTAACAGGTTAATTATAAATTATATTTGTGAGCTGGATGCACTACTGTGAACTTGTCTTATGTTTGGTCGGAGTGACCCTGAAGTAAATCAAGAATGTGAATAATTCCTACAAACATTTCCAAGCATATGTTGCTCAGCTTAGCAACCAACTTCATAATGTAGATCAGCAGGTGGATGAAAACTTGATCATATACATTTACTTTTTTAATTTCAGGACCGGATCATTGATGCCGGGCCCAAAGGGAACCAGGCTCGCTTCATGAACCACTGTTGCCAACCAAACTGTGAGACCCAGAAGTGGACTGTGAACGGGGACACCAGGGTGGGGCTGTTTTCCCTACAGGACATCCCACAAGGTTTGAGTTTGTGTAGGATCGAGAATGCAGGTTACGGCATTGATGGATCGCGTCTGAGAGCAGCACAGAACTAAAGCGGCGTGTATTTCAGGTGTGGAGCTGACGTTCAACTACAACCTGGAGTGTCTCGGCAATGGGAAAACTGCCTGTAAATGTGGAGCACCCAACTGCAGCGGTTTCCTTGGTGTCAGGCCAAAGGTAAACGAGCATATTTGAACAGATTTAGTGCTGCATGATCGCGCCTACACCCACCACATGATCCAGACGATTGTAAAACTTGTAAAACCTCCTGTTCCTGGCTTTTGTTCAGAACCAGCCGCCAGCAGAGAAAGTGAAGGAAGGACGAAGAAGGAAAAGGAAGACCAAGCAGGTCGTGACCAAGGAAAGAGAAGACGAGTGCTTCAGCTGTGGCGACGGGGGACAGATAGTGTCCTGTAAGAAGCCAGGCTGCCCAAAGGTCTATCACGCCGACTGTCTCAACTTGGCCAAGAGGCCTGCAGGCAAGTGGACATGGAGGGATTTTACTGTCAACCCGTATGATACTGCTAACGTGGCACTATTAAGTCTAAATGGGTTTGTAGCCTGACTCAACTTTTAAATCTCCTCAGGCATTGTCTGGTTTTTAAGGAAAGAACACTAGGCAGTGGTTGATATCAAACAATTAAAATTGTAATATGAACACATTTGGATGACATTAGAAGTCATTTGGATGAAAGTGAAGTAAAAATCTACATATCTAGCATCTTGTATTTGGTATAAAAGATTATGGAACAACCAGATTTATCTTTTTACAAGACTGAACATTCACTGCCAGGATCTATTTCTGGAGACGAGTGTTTTCAAAATCGCAGCCAGTGGAATTGCTGCTTGTTTGGAATTGCAATTGTCATATCTGCAGATTTTGACCAAACCTATTTTTAAGCTTTGTAAAATTGGAGCCATTGTTGTCCAGGAAGAGGTTGAAAGTATTTTTCTCTTTGACCTGTTTAATGACACTGGTCTCGTCTCCAGGGCGGTGGGAGTGTCCATGGCACCAGTGTGACATCTGTGGAAAAGAGGCGGCTTCGTTCTGTGAGATGTGTCCCAGCTCTTACTGTAAGGAGCACCGTGAAGGCATGCTCTTCATTTCCAAGCTGGACGGCAAGTTGTCCTGCAGCGAGCATGACCCCTGTGGGCCCGACCCACTGGAGCCGGGGGAGATTCGTGAATACGTGCCCAACACGACCTCTGTGAGGCCCGGGTCAATGGCGGTGCCCGTCACTCCCTCCCTGGCCCCAGAGTCCAGGAGAGCCAGTTCTTCTTCTTCTGCTGCTGCCACTCCTGTCTCTTCCCCTACTGGCCAGGCTGAACTGGACAAGCAGGAGCCTCCGCCTCGTCTCTACATCAACACGAAGACTGCTACCTCCAGCTTCATCCCCTCCACCAGGGTGTACCTGACAGACAGGACTGAAGGGTTCTCCACACCCACCTCCTCCAAGGGGGAGAGAGAGGACGGGGAGGTGGAGGACGGAGAGGTGTGTGGGTTAGAGGTGGAAGATGTGGATGGGGATGATGATGATGTTGATGATGATGATGATGAGGATGAGGAGGAGGATGATGAGGATAATAATGAGGAGGAGGAGGAGGCAGAGGAGGAGGAGGAGGAGGAGGCAGAAGAGGAGGACGACGCAGAGGAGGAGGAGGAGGAGGAGGAAGAGGATGAAATGGAGGAGATGGAGATAGTGGAAGATGAGGAGGAGGACCAACCACTGTATGGAAATGACCTGCTGGAAGAAGGCGAGAAGGAGGAGGACGAGGAGGAGGAGGAGGAGGAGGAGGATGATGATGATAATGATGACGACGAAGGAGGGGACGTGTATGACACTTGGGGAGGTTATGCGGATGAAGATGGAGAGGTGGAGGGGGAGGACTTCGAGGAGTGGGGGAGAGTGGAGGACGATGATAAATGACACAGTCCATCCATTCCTTTTTAACCTTCTCGTTAAAAACTCTCAGTAGACATTTAAAGGACAAAAAGAGTTTGATATTTTGGTACCTACTTGAACGCAGCACTGCCTTCACTCTGGTACAACGTTGCCTTCTCATCCACCGCTCGACTCACGTGTGGATGCGTACTGGTGCTGAGGCCCGAGGACTGATCCTGGTCTCTTTATACTTCTGTCGATATGTTTATTTGTGTCTGGTGCTGTTATGATCTTTTGTTCTTTCTCTCGATATTTGTTTACATTTTTTTTTGCCTTTTTTAAAAAAAATGTTTGAAATGTAAGAAAAAAAGGTGCAAAGTTTTTCACCTGACCAAACTGTCACTGTAAGGGCATCTTATGTTGTTGTTACCGTCTTGACCTTGTCTCTCTCATTACGAGTGATAAAAGAAATGAGGTTCTCACTGGTTCATGTTACGGTTCGACACGGCGATGGCTGTTTGCTGTGTCTGAGGCATACAAAAATAAACCCACTGGAGTCACGGCGACTGAAATGATTATTGTCAAGACGATAATCTTTTCTTCTGTTTTTCTTTGAATTGATTTCAAGATTCTATGAGTTCATCCTTGTTTCTCTCCACAAAGGCAGCTCAGGATCGCAGAGAAATGAAACGATGCCACAACATGGCAAAACCCGAATTATGCATCACTAACATTGGTTTCACACCCGTCACTGCTGTTCCATTGTCATAATTAGAATAAAATCAAAGTACTTATTGACTCTGTATCCAGTATTTTCTTCTCCGTTACAGTCACACATGGCAGAAAAAATCTTGATTAGAATCAATGGAGTGTATCATAACCTAATTATTGTCATATTTTTGTGTTTGTACTGTATTTGATAGGTAAACATGCTGTTTCAGCACAAAAAGGTAATTTGGTTTACTTTATTGATTTTCTTCCTGTTCTTTCCCAGTCAACTATCAGAAGGGTTGAGTTTTTATAGCCGGGAACCACCTGAGACTTGAGGGTTTTAAACTTCTTTCACACTGTTGGATTATAAACCTTCAAATCCCAAACATTAAACAAGAAAATGACCAGGTGTGGATGAAGGAAATAGACATGAACCCACATGCACACATTCTCGTACATTTCTTTTGGTGAGGACACTCATTAGTATAATGCATTCCCCAGCCCTCCCCCTAACTGAGCTGTTTTATTTTAAAGGTCAAGTGTGTCAGATTCAGGTGATCGGGATCTATAGGGAGACATTTAATCAAATGAATCCTAGTGATGGTTTCACTCGTGTGTAATTATCTAAATTCTACAATGTTTTCTTTAACCTAGAATGGGCCCTTGATATTTAACTACTATAGATTTACGTCGGGAGCGGGTCCTCTACAGAGGCCGCCATGTTTTTTATTGTAGTCCAAACTGGACTGTTTTATGACAACTGAAGGCTTCCACAGGTTCTCTATCCTCAAACAATAAAGTCTATGGTCCTCGCAAAGATGTTAGTACACAAACCGATCAGTGCCAGACTATCTGTTGATATAATTAGTTAAAGCTGCATTTTCACAAACTCGACTGGATTTAACACAAACCAGGTGACACAATTGACCCGGAGCTTCTGTGGACTGGAGTTTGTGTCCTCTGTCTTATTTGTCCTACTTCGTGTGTTTGTTAGGGTTCTGAGCACCAAGAATAATTGATCTGTATTTCTCCACTTGTATTGTGAAACATGCTCGTTTACTTTGTTGTGCCAGTTCACACTTAAAATGAACGAGTTCATGTTAACTTGTTTCGTTTTTTATTGGGATGATTTGAAGACAAACTTATGATCATATATATATAGTTATTAATCGATGGTGTCGGGTCATAGTCGCTCGATTCACCTTAACACAGAGTCCTGACTCTGAGCGTCATGTCTTGTGTTTTACTGAGCACATGTTGACGAGTCATTTTTCATGATTTTTAAATGTAGCCTCAAACTCTGGAGCGAATCAAAGTTATCTCATGTGCTGATCAGGTCCTGATAACTAGTGATAAGTGTTTATTTGCTCAAGTGAGCAATGCAGGCGCCCTAGGCGAGATTTCAAATTGGTGCCCCCCAACATACACACGCAAACTGTCATGCATCCCCAAGATCTTTTGGACTGTATACAGATGCACACACAGGAAGACAAATTTGTAAGCTATAAAAATATATAATACAAAATATAAAATTAGTCCTTTACTGAGAGCCTATCATGTCATGTCGACACAAATAAACATTAATGATGTCCACATCGGGGTGATTCTTACCTCTATTTTGTTCTTTCTTCTCCTCCTCTACTTTGCGGTGCTTTCTGATAATTTAATCTTTTTTTGATCACATCTTTTTAAAACACCTCATTCGCTTCACAATACAAACCCTATGGGGGGGGGGGGGGGGGGGGGAAATGTTTTTTGAGAGAAGATTCCAGATTCATTCACTAAACTGGCACTCAGTAGAGCTCAACAGAGCCGTATAGGTTCAGCTCTGATCCATGCAGCTTCCTTCTACCAAGTCGTTTGGTTATTGGTCCAGTAGCTTATTACATGAACCTGTTGCTGACGAATCAGAGGTGAAAACATAACCTCCTTAGCAGAGGTAATAAAACCTCCACCCATTTATCAAGGAAATGTCACCAACATTAATAATTATTAGAAACACAACAGGAAATTAAAAGTAGAATGAAATGTTTCGAGAATATCTAAATAGTTGATGGTTAATTTTCTGTTGGTCGACTTATCAATTAATTTATTAAAAGCTAATTTCCCCCTGCTACTTAGTCTATAGGGTTTTTATATTGTGTTTTATTTACTTTGTATATATTGGTTTATTTTTGTTGTGCACTGATTGCTGGTTGTACATCAAATTGGCCTTGAAGGATACTAAAGATTTACTTTTATGGACAACTTTAGTTAATCACAAGCTGCACAAACCAAGCTAGAGCTGCAGAGGAACCCAGCAGCCAGCAGGGGGCAGCCTCAGGACATCACATGGAAACAAGCTGCAGCAGCCTGTGATTCTTGTAAGGCGTTCGAAGACAAGTGGGAACTACTGCGTCCTCTAGATGTCGCTGTGTCCTACAGTCGTGCCTTCGACACCACAGGAAAGGAAGTGACGTAGTTGTGGTCTGGTCTAAAATGGCGACGGTGTTGCGTTAGTCAAAGCTCAAGGGACGAGATTGAAAAACTACGGGGAAAGCTTCACATTTACAAGTGGAAATCAACGTTTATATTTGTTACATCTGTTGGTGATCTTAACTAAGGTAAGAAGCTGTTAAATACAGCAATATATAACAAGTCAACAGCTAGGTTAGCTTAAAGCTAACAGCCAAAGCTTCTGTTTTAGCTTCTATGAATGTGAACACAATGAAAATGATGCTGGGTGAACATGAGTAAGAGGATTGGAGAATGACTATACCCCGGACAGATGATGTTTCTGACGATCGCTTGTGTTACTCGTCTGTGTTGATCATGTGACTATGTTTGTGTTCGTTGTGGCAGGTTCAGGCATGACCGAGCTGCTCGGCACTACCGAGCTGCCCAGCGCCACCTCGGAGGGCATCGTGGGCCTGGATGAGCCCAAGAAGATGACCAGGGAGGACTGGAGGAAGAAGAAGGAGCTGGAGGAGCAGAGGAAGCTGGGAAACGCTCCAGCTGAGGTGGACGAGGAGGGAAAGTAAGTGTGTGTCTGGACAGAATGAGATAGGAGAAATGCTGAGTTCCTACATGCGTCACATCTGAGCAATAAAATGTTTCCAAGCACCCTTAAACACCTGATCCTACACTTACCCTGAAGAAAGTTAGCTTCCCTAACTGGATGGGTTTTTATGCAGCAGCGATAAAGCATTCACGTGTGCACACAGGTTGTACTTGAATACATCTGTGTCAGCAATTCCATAAAACCAAACAAACTCAAAGGTCTCACAGAAGCTTGAGTTCCTCTTTCAAAGTAACTTTACCTGAAATCATTTGATACTGTGGTATATTTTGTACACGCTCAACCAACTCTGGTGTTGTTGGGTGATGTAAATATTCTGAAACTGTAAACAATGGTATCCCACGGTGGCAGAGAGAGCTCAACGCACTGCAAATTAAGAAAACAAGAGACAAGCTGCAAATTGCTTTAAAAAAACACACAGGAAATGTGTCCAGGGGACCTAAAAAGTGTTGAACCTGGCTTTAGGTCAATGCTTTATGAAGTAATTAAAGTCAGTGGTGATTGAAGTGGTTTCGTCAAGCTGATGAGGTTTTTTCTTAATATGCACAGGTTTTTTCTATTTGCAAGTATTCATTTGCGGTGGGTAGAGCTCTGTTGGCCACTGTAGTATCCTTCAGATTTCAACTGTCCTTACCTTTTCTTATTACATCAACGTGGTATAAGTCCCACAGACTTTAAACGCTCCTGAAGTGCAGCAGAAATTATTATAAAACCAGAGGCATTCCGAAACATCTTCCTTTCCCAATATTGATTTTGATTTCTGGACTTTTGCGTTTTAACCGGTACGAGTATCTATACCTGTGTATTTACAAAAATAGGCACTTATATAAAGTATTTTAACATCAACATCCTACTGACCCTGAATAGATGTGATGATCATTTGTGAAAGTAACGCTTACAGAGAATAGAACATGGAACCTCTATTATTGTCTAGTTTGACAGTCATGGCTGTAAATTAACACAAATAAATAAATCTAAGATAAGCAATGCACAAGTCTGGCATTTGATACACATGGCTGGGTTACTTGTAGGACCAGACAATGTGAAATACTGGCAAAATGCTGACATTTGTCTAGTTCTAATGTTCCAATACTGGAAATAATTTCTTTGCCTCTCTTAAAACAGTACAGAGCAATGGCTGATTTGGAGCAGTGAAGACAAAGTGATTTTTAGGAAAAGAAAGGGGGAGTTTTATCTTAGTGATATCGATTTAATCTGGATGAAATGACTACGGAGGTAACCCAGAGTTTGCCTTTCACACCGCAAGAGGGTCTCTGCACAGACGTATGCACAACAGCAACAAATACTCTGCATTATTCAGGCAAGAGATAGCAGCAGCCAGTGGCAGGAAGTGGCAGGAAGTGACGTATTATCTCCGCTGAAGAGATCACAGGATTTCGTTTACAGCACTCCAACACCGTCATCAGCTCTTATCCCCACAAACTCTCTTCAAATCCTTGTCCATGTCTACTACATGTATGACTCTGTTTTTTCACCGGGATATATTTGTTTGCCAATTTAAAAAAAATGTCTGTCACGCATTAGAAACCTTGTCAACCCCCCCACTCACTCAGAGTGACTCCAGCGGAGGATCTCCTGCTGTGTTCACATATCGACTGCTCCTGGATTTCTACGGAAGGATGAAGTCCGTAGAAACAGCTGTCTCACTAGGACGTTTGCGTACCCCGGAGGAACTGTGGAGTCAACTGCATGTCTGAAAGCAGCTTAATATACTTCGGATCGTTTCCTAGACTCCTAATCTGGTGTTGGGAACGGGACATGTCTATATATAACTCTGTGTGAGGACTTCATGGATTTGATTTGTAATAGTTATGTTTTACTCCTGAATTTCATCCAATTGTTACTATGAAGCTACTGTTCAGTAATGTGGACCGCTTGTGCTGCTTCATCTCTCCAGGGACATTAACCCTCACATCCCACAGTACATTTCATCAGTGCCATGGTACATCGACCCATCTAAAAGGCCCACTTTAAAGCATCAGAGACCACAGGAAGAAGAAGAGGTGCCATACTCAAGCATCGGAGAGTGGTATAAAAGAGGAGTGCAGGAGGTGAGTGATCAACATGATTAGCTTTCATGTGGCTGCATCAATTTAACTGTAAAGTTATAGCTTCATTGTATGTCTCCACACAGAAGGCTGTGACCACTAAATTTCGTAAAGGAGCTTGTGAAAACTGTGGTGCCGTGACGCATAAAAAGAAAGACTGCTTGGAGGTAAAAGAACCAAAGCAATTTTCATCTCTTTCTATCTTCCAGCACAGACTCTCACTTTTTTATGTAGTACAATTGTACAATGTTATACCTTAATTTTTGTCTCGTCAGCGTCCCAGAAAAGTCGGGGCGAGGTTCACAGGCTCAGGAATAGCTCCAGATGAACACTCTCAGGTCCTGCTTGATTTGGACTACGATGGGAAGAGGGATCGCTGGAACGGTTACGACCCAGAGGACCACCATCGCATTGTGGAAGAGTACGCCAAAGTAGACCTGGTGAGTAGACCAGCGGTTAATTCAATCTGGTTTAACTGTGGAGCGTTTGTTTCTTAGATTTTTTGGAGAACACAGTAAGTCCCTACCAACCTTCAAGCATGCTCTTGTTTTGAAACATTCAAATTAGAGCCGGGTTCGAACAAGGTAGACGAAGCAACTGTTAAACTGAACATTTTATTGGTGTATATGAATCTGGCAACCACAAATCCCACATTAACGGTGGGAAAACTCCATTCAGAATGGTTCAGAGTGCCTCAGTTACAGGCACTCTGACATAAATCAGGTGTGATGGCACAGTGGGGTTCAAGACATATTTTGGTGGTGTTGTTTATTTGTCAACTTCTTCATGAATCTGAGTTTGTCTTTGTCTTTCAGGCCAAAAGGACTCTGAAGGCACAGAAACTTCAGGACGAGTTGGCGTCTGGAAAACTGGACCAAACTGTAAGTTTTGCCCAGATTGTAGTCGAACTGGATTATATTGACAAGAGGTAAATGCAATCTCTTGCCTAGAATACTAACATAAAACTATTTTAATCCCTTTTCTGCAGGAGTGGGAACATGACAGCGAGGATGAGGATGAAGATAAATATGCAGATGACATTGACATGCCTGGTCAGAACTTTGACTCCAAAAGAAGAATTACTGTCAGAAATCTGCGTATCAGAGAAGACACAGCTAAAGTAAGAGTCACACGATTGTACATATATACACAAGACCTTTGGTCTCTTGTAATGTCCACATATAAAGCTGTAAGTTTAAGTGAGTGTCATGGGAACGTTATTTGTTCATATGCTGAACTCGTGTCTGTCTCTCACAGTATCTGAGGAATCTGGATCCAAATTCAGCCTACTATGATCCAAAGACTCGAGCTATGAGAGAGAACCCATACTCCAACACTGGCATGAACCCTGATGAGTAAGTTACTTCCACTGTGTTTCCTGATCAATCAATCAATACATTTTTATTTGTAAAGCCCATATTCACAAATCACAATTTCTCATTGGCTCACATTGTTAACATTTCCTGCTGTGTCTGACAGGGTGGGGTATGCTGGAGACAACTTTGCTCGCTACAGTGGGGCCACAATCACCATGGCTCAAACGCAATGTAAGTCACATAGATACCTAGCAGCCACTTCCACTCCTCTCCATCTCCACTCTCTTTACCACTGACATAACAAAAATAATTACAAGTATGTAATTCAAACTCTGACTGATATGGTATTTGGGGGCTGATACAGATTTAAAAAGTGAGATAAAAAATATTGGTTATCAAACCCTTGTGACAAAGAAATGTGATTGAGTTTTTATATTTTACAGTTATCCATAAACGTGTAGAAATGCAACATGTACCCCATAGTGATTGTCAATGCCTCATCTTGTGACAGTGTTTGCCTGGGAGGCCTACGAGAGAGGATCGGAGGTTCATCTGCAGGCCGACCCCACCAAGCTGGAGCTTCTCCACCTGTCCTTCAAAGACAAAAAAGAGGACTTTAAGGAGCAACAGCGGGATAGCATCTTGGAGAAGGTGAATACCTGATATCATCTTCTGTTTTAAACTATTGGACTGGTCACTAAAGGCCCGCAAAATTTGGATTGATGGATACAATTATGGAATCAGTCATCTCATCAATACGTTGTTATGTTTTGAAATGCAGAGACGCATATTACATTTCCCCCCCCTCTTATTTTCATTTAAAATGGGCCTTACTATAGCTAAATATATCTTATGTGTGTTATTGAAGGACATATTCTAATATTTTGGATAGCAGCAGAAACATTGAGAGATTGAATGACTTCATTCAGGCATCATCACACATTAAACAATATGGACGGTGTAAACAAAGTTCAAACAGGCTTTGTACTCGGACTTAACAGGCTCGGGCAGAAGCAAATGTTTATGTTCTTGCCACACACCGCACTTGCATCTGATGTGATCTAGCACTACTGTTAAAGATTAAAGATTTCAGTACATTTCTTTAAGCCCAAAATGGTGTATAGAGGCCTATAAGTATTCATAGTGGCTGATGACTTAATTGTGTTTGTGCTTTTGTGTGTGACGATCAGTATGGAGGTCAAGAACACTTGGACGCTCCACCACGGGAGCTGCTGTTGGCTCAGACAGAGGACTACGTGGAGTACTCTCGTCACGGCGCTGTACTGAAAGGATTAGAGAAGGCTGTCGTCCGCTCCAAGTACGAGGAGGACGTGCTAATCAACAACCACATGGTAAGAGCGACAGCATGGACTAAGGCTTTTGCTGATTTTCCACACATCTTATTCAAAGTGTATTCTAAAGAAGATCTTGTGTTTGTTTAGTGTATTTGGGGCTCTTACTGGAAGGACGGCTACTGGGGCTACAAGTGTTGTCACTCCATGGTCAAACAAAGTTACTGCACAGGAGAGACTGGAATTACTGTGGTAAGTAATATTTTTTTAACGTCTATGTTTCATACCCACTTTATCTGATCGTTTTGTAACTTAAACTGTTTTTTTTTTACAAAAATTAAAGAACAATACAGACTGTGTTCCATTTGAAGAGGATCTCACTGAACCACAGGAGGAAGAACAGCCCAAGACTCTGCTGGAGGTAAGTGATGCTGACAAGATTTCTATTTGCACAAGTCAATGATGATTAACACTTGTTTGGCCGACTGTAAACATAGATCTCCTTGTGTAACAGTACACACAAATCACTGTTTGGTTCGTACCTCGGTTTTGAGGTCATGGTTCTGTACGTTTGCCGTACATTAGCAAGCAGGAAAAGAAAACATTTAACTAATTTTGTATTTCTTTTTATTCAACCCTGGTTAACTATGGCTGTGTCTTCCTTACTTTAGTTAATTTTACAAAAGTAAAATACCAAAATAAACACATTCATCGATATATAAAAACCCTCTCAGGATGGGGACAGAAGTTTATAAAGGTTTCAAACGAGTCGGCAACGAGTCCATGTGCTTCCAGCTACATGTCTGATTGCAGTTGCGCAATGTCGGCTTTTATACGATCCACTTGTCTTCGTCCGTCGTCATTATAGTTGACTGCGACACTGAAGTGTTAACACAGAGAATGGACTTAAATGATGAGGGGGGTTTTCACACTCCTGTTTCTCTGCGGTCGCTATGACTACGAGCCGACAGCACATCCAGTCCTTCGCTAAAGTTGTCGGTTGGAATTTGAGAGCCACACACACACACACAAGTTCGGCACGTGGACTCGATTCAAATGTCTTCCGGAAAGGCCCGTACCGGAAACTCCTTGGTTTGGATAATGTATTGTTGCACCCCTACTTATGTTATAATGTTATTGTTTTCACTCACCAGATGCATCGTGATAAGTTGATGAAAGAGAAAAAGAAGAAAAAGAAGAGCAAAAAGAACAAGAAGCGCGGCTCTGACAAGAGCGATTCAGACGACGAAGAGAAGAAGAAGGAGAAGCTGAAGAAGGTAAAAAAACTGGGTTCATCTTTGTGTAGCTCTGGTTTTGGCTCATTTCTGCGACTGACCTCCAACATCTTTCTCTCTGCCAGGCCCTCGAAGCAGAGGACAAACACAGACAGCACATAGATGCAATAATGCAGATAGATGAGAGGAAGAGGCCGTACTCCAGCCTGCAGGAAGTGAAGGCGCCCACCGAGGAGGAGCTGGAGGCCTTCCGCATGAAGCGCGGCCGGGTGGATGATCCCATGGCATCCTTCCTTGACAAGTGACCACCTCCCCTCCCTGCTGACTCTCCCCATGGTATTAATGCATTTTTATAAATAAAATATATTTGACTACATTGTGTCATGAAAGAGAGTTATTGTTTTCCAGGGACAATGTACACATATCAACACCACTGTAAATATTATCATTCAATATCGTTTCCAAGCTTTTGAAGAATCACTGATCTTTAATATGTAAATATTTTCACCGCTGTATTCTATAATACTTAAAGATAAATATTCTGTATTTTCAATAAATATATATGAAGTGCTGGAAATAAGTGCACTGTCTCTCTCTCTATCTTCACCACTCACTGTCTTACACACACTGATGCACTGGCCCTCTCTTAAAGGAGCCACGCTACTTTTATAACACTACCCCCACTCTGGATGGCAAATATTACACAATTCCAGTCCAGCACAGTACCATACATTAACATGTGCCTTTACATACAGGTATATAATCCTCATTTGCATTCAGCCCATTTGAGAAGATTAAGTATAACCAGCAGATTTCAAGTCCATTGCAAGTGGGGCAATAGCAAAAAGTGTAGCTTCTAAATGCAAATACAATCATGTAAAAATCTGTTCTTTCCTAAGTGTGTGCATATTACAGTGAAGCATATCAAACCCTGAGAAGGCATTAATAGCTCCCATTGTACAGGCTCTGACATTTTTTTAACTCTAAATTGACGATCAGAAACATTCTAAACTAAACTTCTCTATAATACTCAGAACATTACCTTTAACAGAAAAATATCACAAGTACAGCTTTTGGTTACAACGCTTGTGATAATTAACCACTACTACTCAGGTTTATTTTATTTATATATATATAAATGAACATACAAATGAACCATTAGTTCGAAAAGAAGCAAACGATACAAAACTGTTGGAAGCTGAAGATTTTAGGAAGCTGAAGATGGTCTTTTAAACCCTGGAAACTCTCCATGAACTGCTGAACTCAGCGAGCCACCCACTCACCATACTTGGCAGGTATTCTTCGCTGGTGGCTCGGCTTTAGGGAATGATTGCTCTGATGACGTTGCTCTGCCGCACCACTATCCTGAGGGGCCCCAGGAGTGGCAGAGTCCAGATGAGGGGAAGTGGAGGGGAAGGATGCAGCAGCTACAAGGATGTCCACTACTGATGAGGTGCAGCTCGAAGCTTCCTCGGCGTCAGTGTTAGAGAACACATGAGATAGACCCAGAATAGGGTGTGCAGGATCCATGTCCAAGACTGGGGTGACACCTCCATCTTGTGTCCAACTCTGAGCCTGTTCCATGGCCTAGGTTTTGTCCAGGAGGTTAAGACAGCGATAGGGCTTTAGCTGGTCGTGGTGAACAAATTTACCTTGGTCTTAAGGCCCATGGGAGCTTGTGGTGTCTTACAGGGCTTTGGATACGCAGCTGGTACAGGTGCTTCACCAGACGGCAATGTCCCTCTCATTCAATACTATAAGTTTCGGGTCTGCATCCAGGCTACAGTGCGCTCCACACCAAAGTGTCAAAAGAGTCCAACTCGCAAGCACATCCTGATGAATGATGTTGACAGTATAAAGGGAGGGGCCTGACGGCTTAGTCAGGACGATGGATGATCTCAAAGATCTCAAGGGCTGTGCACAGTGTTGTGCAAGTTCACTACTCTCATGAACAAGTTCAAAGTTCAGTTCATACAAGTAAACATGAATAGTTCACGTTCATAGTTCACCATTTAAATTCTGAACTAGTTCATATTTCAGTTCATTTCATAGTTTTAAGATGGACAGTGAGAATGAAAGACTTAACTTGTTAAAGAAAACCTTATCCATCACTACCCCTTGCCTTTACTGTCGGAATGTTTATTAGACAGTGTGTACAAATCCCTCAGATAATATAAGGTGCATCGGATCTCGGATGTAGTTGCTGAGTCTGCGTCTCTACTTTCTCTTGCCATCTGTATATGAGACCGAGAGCTGTTGTGTTGCAGGTATGGCCCCTTTAAGGAAAGTTTGTAGTGTGTGACGTAGTGCACCAGGGTATTGTGGGAAAATACGCAAAAAGTGTGTTTATAATGAGAAGTGACGGAGCACCTAGAGGTGATGCGAGTGTTGCTCCTGCTGTATATCCGAGAAATAAAGTGGCCGCATTCCAAGTAAAGAAACATCTCCTCCTCCTTCTTCACGGAGCGGTCCGGACGGCTGGTTACCGGCCAGACAGCGAGCCAAGATAACCAGTGACAGGGGCGGCTCCTGGTACAGGCGACATAGGAGACTGATTTATCATGACGTGACACATGCCATGTAAAACAATACATTAACGTCACACCATCATCCTCTAGCCCCGGGACGCACTAGAGGTAGAAGCGCTGTGAAAAGCGCTCCGCCTCCTTTCCTCGCCCATGGTAAATACATTGGCTGTTCGCACCGGCAGCGTAGTGCCGGGAAGAACCACAAGAAGCGCCGCAGCCACACACACAAGCACATAATCTCCTGTGGGGGGGTGGCGGCTACAGGCTTGCGTAGGTCAGTCACCTGTGAAGACCAGCATCATTTACCCCTGAACCAGCGCGGAGAAATTATGATGAAATGTAATATAACATTTTTAAGTATAAAATGAAATATAATATTTTTTTGTCAAATCAAATATATATATTTTTTTATTAAATTAAATGGGGGAAAAAACAAAACAAAAAAACTGCCCGCGCACATCCTGCGCAGAAGCCCATTGCGCACATTCTGCGCAGAAGCCTACTGCGCACATTCTGCACAGAAGCCCATTGCGCACATCCTGCGCAGAAGCCTACTGCTGACTGAGGTTAGGCCCGCCTTTCTCATTAGCATAAGGACACTCCAAATGAAAAGGAAATGTATCAGGGAATAAATAAATGTGCAAATATATTTAAGACATTTATTTTGACATTTCTTTTGTTATTATCATATTTATTCATTTATTTCTGTATTAATTAATTAATTTCCTTTTTTATTTTTTTTATTTATTTCTGTATTTATTTATACATTTTTTTATTTTTTTATTTTTACTTAAGTCATGTATGGTCCTCCATAATCGTTCTCATAAAAGTGAACGTGTTCAATGAGCGCGTTCTTTTGCGTTCGTTCATGCACAATACTGGCTGTGCAACAGTATAGGACACTACCAGAGAGAAGACAGGTGTTAATCAATGACAGAACACATGGGCCTGTAGTGGATAATTCAACTTATCAATGTCTACTACTGTTATGACTGTTTTCTGTTCCTATGAGAGAGGATCGGAGGTTCATCTGCAGGCCGACCCCACCAAGCTGGAGCTTTTCCACCTGTCCTTCAAAGACAAAAAAGAGGACTTTAAGGAGCGGGATAACATCTTGGAGAAGGTGAATACCTGATATCATCTTCTGTTTTAAACTATCCGGCTGGTCACTAAAGAACTGCACACTTTGTGAGAAAGGAATCTCACATGTTTATGTTGTTGGAAAAGGGCTTAGGATGAAATCTGGGTTTCATCATGTACCACAAATTAGAATGTCAATGTGGATGCATGTCAGACTCTGCATTGATCGATCAAATTATGGAATCAGACATCTCATAATCAATGTGTTTTTTTGTTTTGAAATGCACAGACGCATACATATATATTTTTTTCCATCTTATTTTCATTTAAAATGGGCCTTACTATAGCAAAATATACAGTATGTGTTATTAAGATTAAGATTAAGATTAAGATGCATTTATTTGTCCCAAACACATGCACAGACATGCACAGGCACACTCATGCAGGTAGGGAAATTTAACCTCGGCTTTTGACCCATCTGGTGCAGGACACACAGAGCAGTGAGCGACCATGTACGGCGCCCGGGGAGCAGATGTTGGGGGAGTAAGGTGCCTTGCTCAGGGTCACTAGACAGGGTAGGGAGAATCGTCTTGGATTTTTGGACAGATCAATCCAAGTTCGTCTTTTGTTGTTTCTCCGTGGAGTCGAACCAGAGACGAACCAGAGAATATGAAGGACATATTTTAATATTTGGGATAGCAGCAGAAGCATTGAGAGATTGATTGATTTCATTAAGTCATCACACATTAAACAATATGGACGGTTTAAACAAAGTTATTCAGACGACGAAGATGAGAAGAAGGAGATCGATAGATAGATAGATACTTTATTAATCCCGTGGGAAATTCAGAAGGAGAAGTTGAAGAAGGTAAAACCTGGGTTCATCTTTGTGTATCTCTGGTCTTGGCTCATTTCTGAGACTGACCTCCAACATCTTTCTCTCTGCCAGGCCCTCGAAGCAGAGGACAAACACAGAAAGGACATAGATGCGATAATGCAGATAGATGAGAGGAAGAGGCCGTACTCCAGCCTGCAGGAAGTGAAGGCGGCCACCGAGGAGGAGCTGGAGGCCTTCCGCATGAAGCGCGGCCGGTCAGATGATCCCATGTCATCCTTCCTTGCAAAGTTACCACCTCCCCTCCCTGCTGACTCTCCTAAACTCTCCCCCTGGGATTAATGCATTTTCATAAATAAAATGTATTTGACTACATTGTGTCATGAAAGAGAGTTAGTGTTAGGTGCTTATTTGCCAATATCGTCTCATAGAAACCTGCAACCCGAGAAGCGCTGATGTCATTTCTGTTCACACTGTGAACTCAGGGCACTGCCTCACCCAACAGCTGGAACATTTTTATGTCTCTCTGCTCTTGGCTCTGCATCCCTGAGATAAACATAAACACATTTCATACACTGCTGCAGACCACTGTATTGTGCTGTTAAATGTGCACTTGTAAGTTTAACACACCTCTGGTTAACTTATTATAAAAAACTTAAAAAGATTAAACTTAACTTTATTATCATATACAAGAAAACCTGTGGCTCTATTCTCTTTTTTCATAATATCTGATATGTAACATTTATTTTCCCATCGTATGAGTTTGATGCTTCATCTGTGCAAAACAGTCGCACCGACATGAATACAATGACATCATGGTGAAAAAATGTTCTGGCAGTGTACTTGCTTAAACAGGGCGGATGTTGTGGACTGTGACTGCACATTTCTCTTCAGTTCTTCTCTCAGAGACTTATCTCACCCGACACTGGAAAGTCATGTAGAGCGCCTGTGCTCTCACATGCAGAGAAAGGACTTGGATAGTGATTGGGACATAATCTCTAAACTGGTGAGTTATCTGGGGGTTTTTAAATGTCATGTGCGATCCCTGTTCTATAACATGCTGCATTCTTTGCCTTTTCTAACCCCTGCGTGATGACCATATCATTCTGCTTTGTACGCATGCAGTCGTTGCATGAAAAGACGATTAAGAAAACTGTTATTGTTAGTGCACTGGATTTCAACTGTGGATTATATGCATGTGGAGTGCAATGGTTTTTGTTTCACATTTATCTTATCTGATTGTGACCTGCACACTCACCCAAATCAAATCTCTTGTTATAAACAATGACTTTCCCTGTTCCTGTCGTGACTCCACAGTTTCCAACATGCTCCAGATGTGTGTGTTGCTCTGTTTGCTGTCAGTTGTCATCCCCCAGTCAACAAATTCCTCATCCAAGAAAGGTCGCAACATCACCATCCACTCCTCCCAGCTGGTTTGCAGTCTGCCAGGTCCAGTGGGGCCTGCGGGGAACCCAGGGGCCCATGGATCCCCAGGGGCCATGGGACCCATGGGGCCGCCGGGGAAGGATGGGCCAGATGGGAAGGATGGGGAAAAGGGAGAAAAGGGAGATGGAGGTAGTTATCTGACAACTCTTTTCTATCATAATGTTTGAATCAGTTCTTTTATTCTCTTTATTCTGGAAGAATATCTGTTCTGTATGACACACCCCATCAAAGCCCCAATTTCCAACATCCAGGGCTGAAAATTTGTTTTTGTTTGTTTCCGAGCATAAAAAATCATGATTTACAATGACAATCAGGTCCACTTTAATGATAGGAAGCAACCTGTTCCTGTCATGAGACACAGCTTGACTGATGAGCAGTTTTTCGACTTGTTATATTGATTTGTGATCAGTAAAACATGTGACTAACTTTGATTTGTCCTAATTTTGTCATGATTGTCAGGGGATGCAGGAAGGACTGGGAACCCAGGGAAACCTGGTGTCAAAGGCCGTGAAGGTTTTATCGGCAAGGCCGGACCCCGGGGGCTGAAGGGGCTTCGTGGAACACCAGGGTTGGCTGGAAAAAGGGGACCAAAGGGAGTGCTGGGTGACATGGGCCAGGAAGGGGCCCCTGGCGGCTGCAACTGTAATAGAGCGGCCCGCTCAGCTTTCTCCGTAGCCATGACAAAGAGCTACCCCAAAGAACGAATGCCCATCCGCTTCAGCCGGATCCTGCTGAATGAAGGAAATCACTACAACGTCAGCAGTGGGAAATTTGTCTGCATTATCCCTGGAGTCTATTATTTCACTTATGATATCACTTTGGCAAATAAACACCTGGCCATCGGGCTGGTGCACAATGGAAAGTACAAGATCAAGACTTTTGATGCAAACACAGGAAACCACGATGTGGCATCTGGCTCTACGGTTCTCCACCTGCAGCAGGGAGACCAGGTCTGGCTGCAGATCTTCTACTCGGGACAGAATGGACTCTTCTTTGACCCTTTCTGGACAGACAGCACCTTCACTGGCTTCCTAATCTACCCGGACCAGGACTTTCTCAATGAAGCTGACACCAAAGCAAATGCTAAGGATGACAGTTAACCCTGAACAAGGTTTTGGATTTGTTTTGATTTTATAATTGACTCTTTCCATTGACTTTATTTCATTTTTGAATGGATAGGTCCCCTGCTGAAGGCCTCAGTGACGTGTTGAGTTCTGACACTAGGGGGCACCCAGGGAAAGAAGAAACGCAACAACGTTTGGGAAACCACCCAGCAATTATGTATCACTCATGAAATCACAATTCTGTCAAAAGATCTTTTCAAAAATGTATTATTCAAGAATGGAATTAATATTTAAAATTACTTTGTTTCATTAGATTAATGCAGTTTACAGGAGCTGTGAGACTGCTGTGAGTTTTAAAAAGTGGCACAGAGCCATAGTCTCTGATGCAACCATGTTTTTATCCACTACAATAAAACTCAAATCAGTAAAAATTGTATATCCCAGTCTAGGGGGAACCTGAGCATAACAGAAAGTTGGCTTCTCTTGTTTCTCCACACTTTTAGATTTATTTTATCTTGTAGTCTGTCCATTGTTTTACCTTCTGCTCTGCATTTTTTTCACCCTTGTTTCATAGCTAGTCTCGTAAAACAGTTAGGTTTTAAGTTCCAATTAAGTACAAGCCAAAGCTGTTGTTTAAAGTTACATGATTTGATTGTCTGAAATGTAAAGTCCGCAACAAGTAAATAATTTGACATTTTAAAAACAATGAAGTATTGAATTTTCTTGTTGAACTAAACTTAATCAAAATTCGTACTCATTCAACAGCTCAACACATCAATATTTACATTGTAAATCCAATACAACACAACTCCAGGATTGTGTTGCACTTGTAGTCTGCTTTGCTCCCTCTGTCCAGTGGAGCCTGATGGGATTTAAATCTGGAGACTGTACTGCTCTTCATAGGTTAAGACTTCTTCATTGGGTTCATTAGGGCCCGAGCACTGATAGTGCAAAGCATTGCTTTTTGATTGATTATTCAGGAAAATTTATAGAATTTTTTGACAGCTTGAACATACTAAAAAAAAACACCAAACTTTGTGTGCGCATCAGGCCTGATGAAAATCTACGTATTGTTGTGTAATTCGAAATTTGGTACATACGTGTATCATGCCCGGACGAGAATTAGTTCCTGCCACCATTTGATTAAGGCAACAGGAAGTCGGCCTTTTTGGATTTTGAGGCCACTTTGGCCGTTTTCAACGAACTCCTCATTGAGCTTTCATCTGATTAACTTCAAATTTGGTGAGTGGAGATTAAAACTTACTCAAATTGTGAGTTTTCGTCACACGGCGTGACCTGGGCGGAGCGTCACAGCCCTAGTTTCTTCTTGGGATCAACCCCTGACCAACCAGTTCGTCTTCCATTGTTATCCTTTTGTGATTGCAACATACAGCCCATCTTCTTACAGTATTGTTGTTGTTACGTATCAGATGGTGTGATAACACTATTTACTTTACACAGAAGGAGTGTTTGCAATCAGCACAAATTCTTGCACTTATTGGAGCTGTTTACATAAACTAATGTCATTCATTTCCACCACGGCTGGAAAGCTGTTTATTAACCAATAGCGTAATCCCCAAAAAGGCCTATTTTCTACAGAATCCTATCTGCAATTCTGGAGGAAAAAAAATGGATCAATTTCACATTATAATGTAAAATGTATCATGTTTTAATGTGATAACTTGTGGTTTAACAATAAAACTAACAATAGAGAGTTATAACATTTTCACATGAAATTTTTTATGTTTCAAAATAAGTTATCACATTTTAACATGAAACGTTTAATGTATTGACATGACTGTTTTATGTTTTTTCATGAAACGTCTTATATTTTTTATAATAAGTTATCATATTTGAAGGTGATACTGGTCAGTTGTTTTCTTATTCTAAAGTGGCAGCAATATGCTTCTGTAATCTAGGGTCAGGGTTAGTAATGTACACAATTACATATGTTGTGACCTAACTAACCCAGTTTAGTATTGTACCATTTAAATGCAAAATGTCAATGTTTACAAATGTCAGCACAAGCCAGCAAAATGAAAAAGGAAGAGATTGGGTGTTTGTAGTTCCGGCGCTGACCTCTAAAGGACTACAACTCCCAGGCTGGAGGAGGGACCTTCACGTCGAGGCGCAGGAGCCTCGTCTCTCCGCAGCAGCAGCAGCAGCAGCTGGTGCAGCCGAGGAGGCGACTGTGTTACCGCGGAGCCACCGGAGAGGAAGCGGCGGAGCGCGAGCTCTCGGGGAAAAAGTGTCAACAGTTTGGGGGAGACGGCTCGACCCGACGCTCGGCTCCGGGACTCGGTGGTGGCAGCGGCTCAGGGAACTTGTCAGCGGCTTCTAAGTTTGCGTTTAAAACCGTGAGGTTCGTCTCAAAGTTGAGCCGAGGTGGAGTTCTCTCATTCAGGATGTCGGACTGAGACAAAGGGTCTGGGGGGACATTCCCGTCGGAGCGGTGAGCGGCACATGTGTGGACCGCGGCGGTGCAAAGTTGAGCAGGTTCGTTGAGCTGTAGCAGGGATGAGCTGAGTGTTTGTGGGGAGGTTGTGAGGTTTTACGTCGCTGTGTGTTTTTGTTCTGGAGCGAGGCTACTCTGTCTGTGTGTGTGCGTGTGTGAGAGAGGACAGTTAAGTTGTGTAGCCTCACTGTTTGTCTCGAGCTGCATGCGCCTTCTGAATGATAACCCGTATAAGATGGTGTTGGTTTTGTTCGTAAATGTGAACAATCGTGTTAAACTGGCTTCAGAGAAACGCTGCGTTGATTCATTTGACCAGTAACGTGGTCCAGCGAGTCTTTCAACTGGGCCATTTAAATTCCCGAGCAGAGAAAATGGCCTGTGCAGCCAAACAGACCTGTGTGAGATCAGCGAGATGTTAGCAAACTTTGTCAAAACCTCTAGATTTCTTTAAGTTTAGCTTCAAACCATGGCCTTGCTCTGACTAACAGAACCAACACATAGCCGATGAAATACAAATTAAAACATTTAATAAGCTATTCCATACAAAACTTAGATTCAGAATCAGAATTCCTTTTATTGCCATGTATATTTGCACATACAGGAAAATCGCCTTGGTGTGGTTGGTGCACTGTACGAACAACAATATAAAAACAACAACAATCAGTTTGGTTTTCTCAGTTATGAACTCTAAATTCTCTAACAATCCTCACATTCCTCATAAAGTCACTGAGCGGAAGTTTCTGATCTGTGTCTTGTTCTGGACTTGTCTGTCTCCACAGGGAACCAGTTGACTCTTGAACTCTCCTCTGGATGGGAAAGATGGAGAGGGAGCTGCAATGGTGGAAAGGCCAGCTAGCTGCAGATATCCACCAGTCCCTCCGCATCAAGGTGAGTGTGGCGATACAACAACAGTAATGATCTCAATATCATTTTCAACAATTGCAACACAACAAAAGTTGATTTCACATACGGAATGCTCAATGAGGAGGTATAACACATAATTGATCCACCGGTTTTTAAAGTGTTTGACATTCTCTAACCATAAAGAAGAGTTTAAAAACATTAGGAGGAAAAATTAGGCCTTTAAACTTAACACAAATAATAGTGTGACATTTATCTTGATAATTATCCATATCGATTGATATGAGAATTTTAACTTTATTATGTTTGGCCATGTTGTCCGATTTTAGCCAAACGTTTTTTCACTGTGTATGTGAAACAAAAACTGAGTTACGTGAAATTAATTTAAGGTATGACCAGCTGTACCCAACACCAACCTGATAATCAGTGTTTTTTCTGCTGTAAAGTATATTATTGTGCACCTAAACTAGACCAAGCTAAATGACGAGTGGATTAATCACTTCATTCCCCCCTGACCCCCACAGCATCCTTCGGCCTAGTTTTCTGGTAATACATTTTTTGTATTTGTGTTAAATTGTTTACAGCACACAAACAGACAGGGCTGAAAACATAACCTTTGTGGCGCAGGCGATAAAATACATCTAAATCGGATTGGTTGATTTCAAGTCAAAAGGAAAAGGATTTAATACTAATTTAATTATTCTTATATCAAAAACAAATCAAATTTCTTTGGGCTTTGGACATTTTGTTAAAATTCGTTATGGACTCTGCGAAGATTGTGATCTTTTTAATTGATTAATCCAGAACATAATTGGCTAATTATGAAATGAATCGTATCGTCATCCTATTTTCAGATTTACTATTAATCTATTAACATTTTAATGATTAATCAAGAAAACATTTGTAAGGCTGTCAAAACAACTTGGACATTGTGAAGCCAGACATCTTTGTTCCACATATACCACACAGTGTATTCAAAGTTGGGAAGTTAAAATAATTACACAGGCCTGTTGTCTACTTAAACATGGTCTAAATTAGATTACATGGAGGAGTTAAGGCTCATTAATTGAGAATGTCTTAATTAACCTCCAAGCATGATCATATTTCTTCCCATGTGTCCCCTTTTTAATGGAGACATCTGTCACTTGACTGGTATCATCTAGCTGAGGCTCCGCTGCCAGCTCAGCACACAGGGAGCTGAATACAGATCAGGTTTGAGACGTCAGGCGCCTGAACGTGCGAGAGAAGTTATGTGTATTTATGTGGAGAAAGAGAACTGTAGTGAATCAGATATTTGTGAGCCTCATAATGAATCATTCACTTACACACAGTTTGATTCATTTGTGTTCATGCTGGACAGTGTCTGACTCAGAGCGAGCTGTCAGTTAGAGTGAGGATCTGTACGCAGAGCTGGAAACTAAACAACACACCCACTCTTTCCTCCTATGGTGTAATGAAAGAGGGTGATAGTGTCAGTCTAATGTCAGGTTTGATCTCCTTATAACAGAAGTTTGGTTTAAATCCTGAGCAACAGGCTCGCGCTGCAGTTAATGCTGTGTAATGAAATCTCCTCAGTGTGAATTCTGCAAAGTTAGAAAAGAGAGCCATACGATTCATGTGGTGAAGTGAGAAATGCCAGAGACTAATTAGAGAGACAGATAAGGTTTGTTGTTTTTATTTAGGAACTGGTAGAAGACAACACACTGTATAGTTGTTTCACAACTGATTATAAAATTACACTCCGCCTAACAGAAGTTATGGCCTGTTTCTAAATAGATTTCGTTTTACTTCTAGATATAATATAAGAAGATTTTAGGAGGTTTCTGGCATTTTGTAAGTATACCTCAGATACTTCTGCCACATACTGACTTTTACTTACTTTTTTAAGCCAACGGAGCATCTTGTTTTTCTACTAAAGTCCGAAATATTTGGATTTAAGGACTGATAAACCAACGCGAACACATTTTTATTGTGTATGATACGGTTAATTAATTTGTTTTTTGATGGCAATGAAGCAGGGCTCATTTATTTAAGGTAATACAAAATGCTTTACATGGAGTAGAGAAACATGATGCAGTACGAAAAGCAACAGGATTTAAAAAGAGCAAAATAAAATACGATAAAAAAACCGGAATAAGATCAGAGAGGCCAGTGAAGGTTATTGCAGTTCATGATACGAGAAAACAATTCCAAAACTAAATTTTACTCCACATCAACTTTTCCTTCTTCTCAAATGTGAAAATTGGTCTTTTCTTTATGAATTTAAAATGGCTTTGGGTTTTGGTCCCCTCAACTCCTGTGGAATTAAGAGGAGGTGAAATGGGTGTCTCTGTTAACATTTCCTGCTTGGTGCCTGATCCCCCACTGTCTCCTCCAGCCTTAATGACGTTTGCTGGAGTGATAATGCCCTGATGTGGGAGATAGCGGTGGTGTGTAGCATGTGGCAAATTATCAGACATGCAAATCAGGCGGAGGCAGCTGTGGAATCCTTAATTATGGTGCGGGTCCCCCACAAAGGCACCTCTCCACCCACCCACCCCCTGGAGCCCCTCCAGACTTCGGCAGCAGCCCCCTCCTCCCACTGCCCTTGTACCCCGAGACAGACAGATGGACCAGAGGCAGAATCTGAATCAGTGGGAGGAGAGGAGAGTTTGGGGAGGACTGGGTGCCGTGGTCGGTTGTGGCACCGGGGGTGGAGCTACTATATGTGGATTTGGGAGTGGGGGTACTGTTTATATTTGGATTCAATTGAAGTGTCAGTCTGAGCATCTTTGTTGTCTCAGTTGCGTTCAAAATAAATAGTGTCACCCTCAAAGTGAATTGTTACACAGAGTAGTTACTGTAGCATTGAGATGTTCAGAGCCCTAAAGGCAGGGATGTTCCTCAACAACTGTCCTTACGCGATGTGTGTGTATCTGTATAACTCCTCTGATATAGGGACCCCTCCCTGTTTGATCTAAAGGAGATTAACCAGGAAATCCCCAATCTCATATTAAATCCAAATCAAAAGCCCTTTTTTTAATCCGGATTCAGAAAAACCATCATTTGAAAAAAAAACATTTTTGGAAAACAACTTTATTTTGGGGGGTTTAGCGGCTTAAGAAGTGAGTAAAGTAAGTTTGTGCGTCCATTGTTTCACGGACTGAGGCCGATTCTGAAACTGGAGCCATGTGCTCTCCTGCTCTCTCCAGCTGATTGGGGAAGAGGCTGATTCAATGCTAATGCCCCGAGTATCTTCCTTCCACTTTGAAACACATACAGCTAATTGAACATGAATAGGAGATGTGCTAGGGGTGAAACCTAATCCTATCTACTACTCAACCTCCACACCCCGCTCATCCTCCCCCCGCCTAAAAATCACACACACACACACACACCACCGCCCTCAGCCCATCGAGACCCCTGCAATGACCCAGATTAGCTCCAGTTCTATGCAGCGATGGTGAATAAAGTTTGTATTTTTTGGTGTTAAATTTAGTTTTATTCCTCACATGAGTATTTCAGCAGCTCTCCGGAAAGCAGTTTAACACAATCAGCAGGAGAGATGCATTGCTTACTATTATTATGCATATTTTTTTTACAGCCCCTGTGTTTCTTAACCGCTGCTTCCTGCCCACCCCCCCAACTGCCGTCATTTACATCCCTTCTCATTCCTCTTCTCATTCCTCTTCTCTTCTCCCTCTCCAGGAGCTGAAGTTACCGGTGTACCGGGCTCACTCGCCACAGATTGGAATGCGACGGTACTTCGCGGACTTGCTGGCCATCCTCAGTAATCGGTATCAGCTATGTCCTACAGCACGCCACCTGGCCGTCTACCTGCTGGACTTGTTCATGGACCACTATGATGTGGCCGTCAAGCAGCTCTATGTGATCGCCCTCTCCTGTCTGCTCCTAGCCAGTAAGTCCCTAAACAGCCTTCCAGCTTCTTCCTTGACTCCATCTACATGTCTGTTTTACACTTCAGGTGGTTTTTGACTGACTAACTCTTCATGTTCCTTGTTATTCCGAGACGTGTTGAAATTGTTGCTTTGGAAACTGCAGTTCTCAAATCCAAATATTGAAACAGTTCAGCGGTAGCTTAACTAAGATTAGATTTTATGTTGTCATCATAACGTGTAAATTCACAAGAGCTGCTATGTAAATACTCTGAGCTAAAGAAGGAGCCGTGGCTGTGGTTCATACCCAGATGGCACAAGGCCCCTGACAAGGCTAATTTGAGTTACAGACCATGATGATTTTCTTTTTCCGGCTACACTGTTAACGCTGCGACGTTAGTTTTCCAAAAGACTCCTTGTTAGCATTGTAGTGGAATGACTATACCATTGTTTTAGTGGAAACTGCAGAGCGTTATCAGTGTAGTTGATTCTAGCGGTGATAACATGTCTGGGGCTGCTGCTGTTATTCTAATCTTATACAGTGAATTTCAGATGAACCAGTTTCATTCGGTTAAAATATCCTCTTATTAAAACATGTTTCTTTCCCCCCCTTTTCATTTTTATTTTTTAAAACATAGTTGAATGCATTTCATCCAACCCCCACACTAATCCTCTGGTTAATTATTTATTAGCACTTTTCTTTGCGATCACTATGTTTTCATACCTAAAAGATTGATACATACCTACACTTCTGTGGAGTCTGATGTAGTGTATTCCTCTGTGTCACAGACCTCTACTGCATCAGTGTGCCACACCATTGTCCTGAATGACGTGCATTATTTGTATTTACTTTTGTGTAAACATTATACAAACATTTGCTGTGATGAAATGATTGAGCCTTTCCACATGTGTGACCAGCATCGGGGGAAACAGACAGGACGGAGAAGTTTGACAATATGATAGTTGGAATAAGGATTGGTTCAGTTAGGTCTTTTCATGGAGTTTGTTTTAGTAAAATATGTAAAGAAAAAATACCAGCGTTATCATTTAAATAACTGTCCCTGCATAAAGCATTTTACAGATCTGAATCAGTCTAGTTAAAACTTTGTATTTTACTATGTAACCTAGTTTGTAAGCCAGTTTCGATTGGTTGTTGTTGTTCTGTACTTGTAGCTTCTTTTCTCAAGCTGTCAATGTTTCTGCATGAATTTCTGTTTCACTGCTTTGGTGCGTAGACCAGTAACCATGCTTCTCTGCTGCGAAACAGAAAAAGGCTTTATTGCAAAAGCAGGTGTGTTAATCTTTGTCTGGCTGACGCATGGTGCGGCTTGCGTCTTAGTTATTAGTGTCTCTGTGTCTGTCTCGTGATTCACCGACAGAGGTTTTCTGTGCATTGATGCAGCCCTCGGCATCATGGGTAATTAGACTAATGATAACGTCAAAGAGGGAGTCTGGAACAGGGTCCGCTCACTTGGGAGGGCTCAGCATGTGTGCGTGTGTATGTATAGAGGCACAGAAGCCATCTCTGCAATCAGAGTAGTCTCTGTGGTGCAATAGATTTGAATATGACACTTGAAAGAGGTTTTATTTAAAAGCAATCTCACTAGGATCCAAGAATAGTTTTGAGAGTTGGCTCATGGAGTGATATATATATTTTCAACCTAACCTGGACAGAGGTTATTCTTTAACTCTCCTTTATGTTTTTTTTTTTGTAGAATCTTTTGATTCTGGCGTTCAGTTAGTTTGCCTCACTCCTCTTTGCTCTCCTGCCTCTGACTCCTCCAGGACTCTAGGGAGTCTCTGCCATGATGGATGAAGGCTTGAAAGGGTGTTTGATTCAAAGTTGTCTTGGGTTTTTATCTGTCCTGAGGTGCTTTGGAATCTGGCCTAGTTATTGAACGGCCTCCCCAGATCCCTCTGCCTTCCTTTGACAGGCACATACATTGTCTTTCTTCAAATATTTCTGGCTTCTGCACTCGGTTAATTAATCGCTACCTCTATTGTGCCTCTCAGCAGTCACTGCTTAATCCTGTTACTCCATTGTGGCTGTGTGTTTTTGTGGATGCTTGTGTGTGCATGTGTTTGTTCATGGATGAGCTCCTTTTCATTTGCAAGAGGAATATTTTTGTCAGGTTTTCGAACCCACAGGGACCGAGTGTTATTGACTGTTGGGTACTTATTAAGAGACCTCACTTTATTCCAGAGAACACCATTTTTCAAGGAAAGCAAAATCCTGGAAAATGAAATGTAAGCTTCAGTGAAGGCTGTTTATCTATACACTGCATATTTCCATTTGAAATCACTCTACAAACTTAAATTTCTATTGTGTTAAATTCCATGAAGTCCTGCAGTGATCACATCAGTCTTCCTGACAGATCTTGCTCCCTGGAGTCAGACCTCTGCATATTGCAGCTATTTGTTATGGTAAATGAGATTGTCGATGTCTCTGCTGCCTGCCAGCGCAATACTCCTATGGATTTTAGTTGTTGTTGCAACACTTCCTAATATATTTATGTATTTAGTGAAGTTGGTCTTTGGATCCTGATAATGAACGGTAGATGCTCTAGTGATCTAATTTGTCATGTCTCCACTGTGACTTATTATTCATGCTAGATCTCTTCTATTTTGTTCAGTGAACCTGATCCAATGAAGGTTCTCTAAAACAAAAAAGAGCATCCTGTGAAATGCACAAGAAGCTCAGTCACCAAACAGTACACTTACATAGGACTCAGAGCCTGGGGGTAGGGGAGGGGAGACTGTGTGCTGAGGGGCACCTGCCATATGCTCTCTGAGTCAGGCCTCAAACAAAAGCCTGTCAATGCAAGCAGGACAGCCAGCCAGACGCTTCCCAGAGAGGGGGAGGGGAGCAGAAACTGAGGGCTGGAGGTTGAGTGTGCAGGCGTGTGGTCGTGGTAGAGACTTGCCGTAAGCTAACCTTGCTAAATAAGGAGATGGTTGCCGTGGCAACCTTTCCTTAAACCTATGGATTTTCCCCCATCCTGATCACCCTAATTAACATATACATTCAAGTCTAAATTTATTTCCTATTTGAATGGACATTGTTTAACCACTGCACAGCAATTGAACTGACTGGGTTCTGCTTTTTCTGCGTTTAGCTGCTAGCTGTGTTTCCTCTTCGTTCTCTCACCTTGTCAGGGACAGGGGGAAAGAGCTGGTCCTGGGACAGGGCGGCCAGTAAAAGCAGCCCCACATCCCTGGGGGGTTGGGAAATGAGTGGAGCGATACTTCAAAGCCAGGTCGGCTGCTGATGTTAAACGGGGTAGAAAGGGAGGGAGAAGGGGTGGCCTGCAAAATGGGACATATTAGAAGTGAACCACTCTGCAGGGTGCCCTGAAATGTAGATGAATAGGGAACCCACTCCCACTTTTATGCCCCTCTGAGGTTTGACAGTAATTCTGATGGAACTGTTGTCATGTGCAGCCCTCGACATTAATGAAATTATGTAGAGATGTAGAGATGGGTGTGGACATATGGGTATCATAAATTATTATCAGATGCTACTAAAGCACCAGTTCATCTTTTATGTTGGGGAGCTTAGATACATTTTGAGATGTAATAATATTACTTTTCAAAATTTAATAATATTTAGTGTTTTGTTGTATAATGCATAAGGCTGTGTTTGCTCACATTCTCCCTGTCGGCAATCATCACCTATATGGCAAGACCCCCCCCCCCCCCCCCCCCCCCCCCCCCCCCCCCCAACACACGCACACAGACATAGGGCCAGTTTTCTAGGATTCTCTCTGGTCACCCAGGCATTAGCATCAAGGGTCAAGGGTCAGCCTGGGCCTACAATGCTTGAGCCGCCAGGGCCAGGGGTGGCAACACAGAGATTCTGTGAGGGAGCTGTGAGCGATTTCACACTCCCAATGCAAGATGAACCAGTAGATAAAGGGAGTTTAACAAGCAAAGGAAATTCCTCTATTGGCTGTCAAGTGAAAGAAGAGGAAAGTAAAGATTAACTTGAGTTATTACTTATGAATAAATATTTTACTTCATTTGGAACAATCAAAACTGAACTAGAAATTCTGTGTCGTTAAAATGGGGATCAGCACAAAACAATGTTCTTTGTCTCATGTGAGAACGCAGCTCTCAGGTTTCCTAACGGCCCCTATCACTCTTAACCACTCCGCACCCTCACCTCCTTCCCCAAGCAGCACACCTGGGAGGAGGCGCTGCAACCCAGGCTTACCTCTCCCTAACCCCTGACCTGTAACCCCTCCTGTGTGAGTGGGCCTCCTGTAGTGTCAGTACATGGAGAGGATAGCTTGTGTAGATACAAAATAAAAAGCGAGGCTGTTTTTGTCCGTCATCACTGTGTCTCTTCCCTGCTCGCTGACTTCAGATAGGATCATCGAGTCGCCTGCATTCCAGGTAGTCTGATCTCCCAGAGCAGGAATTCAGTGTTCACATTCAGAGGGCAGCAGAGGTGTTTGCATGTTGCTACAGGGTATCAGTGAGAGGATGGAATACATTTGAGGAAGTCCAGATTAATGACATTGAAGGAGGCTTCATATTCTTTTGAAATGGGATTATTAAAATTGTGAGACAAAGAGTGAAATTCTAAAATGAATATGTCCCTCTTTTTTTTTTTTAGCTCTAGAGATGAAACAATTAGTAGCTTATAAAAGAACACCAACAGTATTTCTGGTAATAAATAAATAATTTTAGGTGTTTTTCAAAGAAAAGCGGGAAAACAAAAATATTCTTCAGTTTCTCAGCACCTATTTCTATCAAATTCCAATGAGACCCGGCCCTGACACTGTATGATGTTGATTGTGCTTCAGGAAAAGTCGAAGCAGGAGGATTTTTTTTTGTTTTGTTTAATTGCTGGATCCCTCTATAGCTGCTCTCCGGCTGTGGCATCTCATTGAAATGAACGAGAGAACTGTTTTGTCACACAGGCTGTGATGCGCACCGGAGTCATTTATTTTTTACAGTGAGTTATACCGCTTTGTGGCTCAGACTCCTACTGTATTTCTGTTGGTTATTTTTTATTTTTCCCAGCTGCTGGGGCATCCCATGTTTCTCATGCGCCCAGGCACCCACAGTAGTAAACCAAAGGAGTAATCAAAGAGCACAATGAGGAGATTGACTTCCACTGTCTCTCTTAAGATCAAAAAAAGGCTGGGGTTGTGTGGAGATTGGGGGCATTGATGGCTTTTTATGGCAGCGTCTGTGTGGACACAGCAGTCTGGGAGCAGACAGGGGCCTGATCCAGAGGATATGAGGGTGAGAGAAAGGGGTAAGTGTGGACTGGGCCGGGCAACTAGCCCTTAACAGCCTTGTTTCACTGTGCTTCCTGTTCTGCCGGAGAGACGCCATTACTGCCTCTCTGCTAATTACCCCTCTAGCCTGTTGGGCTGCAGATCTCCCCACTCCCCTCCCCTCATGCTCTCTCAGCCATTCCCCCTCTCCTGCTTTGTTTAATGGCAGGTCGCAACATCTGTGGTAAAACTCACACATGGTGGGAAGATGAGTCCCCTTACTGAGAGGAAGGCATAAAGAGGTACGAGAGGTCCATCAAAGACAACCACTGTAGCTGTGGCATGTCAGACAGTCGTCTTTTGAAGGATTCACTAAAGTTAATGCAGGACCTATTTATAACGTTCAGTTGCCATGGTTTTAGATAAGAGGCCAAGAATTTCCTCAACAGCAGGCTTGTTGTTTTTCCCAGCTGGATTTATATTTTGAAACATAACATTTCAATCCTCGTCTGAAGATATAATCTCAAATAATTCGACAACAACCCCCGAGCAGTGTATGATGAGCTTATTTGTATATTCATGTGTGGGTTTGTTTGTATTAGGTGAATTTTCCCTGTCATTTAATATAGTCCAGCTTTCAGTATCTTTGAAAGGATACAGACCAGACTTTTTATTTATTAGAATCTAACCCTTTGAGATCTATCATCCCGAACACAACAAGTCCCCGTATTTAGTGTTTATAAATTGCGCACATATATATATTCCTTTAATGTTTTGACACATTTAGGTGAAGTATTTGTCAAAAATTTAAACATGAAGACTTCTTTTATATTGATACTTAACTGTTTATACACCAGCCTCCATATGGGGGTGTCCACAGGCAGAGTAATGGGTCTTACATATATTAATAAGCACCCATGACTACATTAGTGGTGGAATACATTTTTATTTAACGTGTATATACTGCTGGTCGAGGAGATATTGGGGCACATAGGTTAATTAAATCAAGACTAAATATTTGGTATTTTATAAAAAATGTCTATGCATCAATATTGTATTCTCCTGTATTAATGTTACTCTGAACAATTCAGTAACTGTGGAGCTACAGTTCTGGGACAGAATCAGTTCCATTGCAGGTCTACACCGTTCCCCCACTTCTTCCTACTTGAAGCTATGAGCAGTTAAGGCACATGCTTCAGAGCAAAGCCTGTATCAGTGTAACCTGACACCCAGCTCCTGCCCTCATTCTTAAAGTTTGAGCAGAGGCCTGTTGGACCTGTGGATTAAAACCAGAGTCACCCCTCTTCATTGGCCACATGGACCCCAGAGGCCTCGGGGCTGTTGCTATGGAAAGTATGTCTTGGGATGGCGATTGGGGAGGGGGCTCACCATAATGGTACTGCTGTAATGTCGGGATGTGGAGGGAGAGGGACAGAAATCTCAGGGATCGAGATTACTCGCTTTTTTCATAGAAAATAGTCAGGCTTGTGTAATCCTAAGTAAGTGCTGCATGCTCAGTAAACCTATATAGATGCTTCCCAATGCTTGTTAGTGTAATGACTTAGCTTTATGGCCAGATGTTCAATAATAGTCAACTTAATTGCTAATGCTTAGCAGGCACTTGTTAGTTTCTGTGGAAGCAGGCTCTTTAGAACTGACCATAAACCGCTTACATGAGGGTGCAGATAGTAGTTATTGTAAAAAAGAAATAAAGTAATTTAGAATGAAATATTTTTTAATATTCATCATATCAAAAATACTGGGTTTAGAGTATCCGCAGAGATGTTGGGATTGTACATCCGTCTATACAATTATGGCTTTTTTAAGCTAGGATTTTAATTGTTATATATTATCAGCTTTCAGGCTCATGAAACTCTTAACCTAACTGTCTATTTCACATCTTACTATGATTCCCAGACTTTCTCAATAATAAATATTGGCTGCAATTAATGATTATTTAACTGTCAATTGAAATAACAATTGTCAATCTGTTTTATTTTTTATGATTGTGCAGTCTTTCATTTTTTTGGAAATAGTGAAAAATCTCACCATTTCCTATACAATGAATTAATTATTGAAATTGTTGCATGTTTTGTTGGATCAATTGTTTATCAAATAAAATAATATTAATTCAAAATATTGTTTCAAAAGAGCACAGTCAATCGCTCAGGGGTTTCAAACTGATTATACAACTGCATCAATGACCTCCACGTCTGCTGCTGCTATACCATTTTTTTTTTTTAAACATCTTGCAAACCAAGTACATTCAAGGATCTAAATGTTAAATGTCAATCTTGGACAAATGGCCTTGCCGAATAATCTGTAAATTGCAGTAAACTCTAAATCCTCTGTATGTTTTTTGTTTCCAGGTAAATTTGAGGAGAAAGAGGACCGGGTTCCCAAACTGGAGCAGCTGAACTCTCTGGGTTTCATGTGCAGCCTGAACCTGGTTCTTAACAAGAAGGATCTGATCAAGATGGAGCTCCTGCTGCTGGAGACCTTTGGCTGGAATCTGTGCATGCCCACACCCGCCCACTTTATTGACTACTACCTCCACGCCTCTGTGCAGGAGGGTGACCTGTACAACGGCTGGCCCCTATCCTCCCTCTCCAAGACCAAGGCTTTCATGGACAAATACACTCATTACTTCCTGGAAGTCTCATTGCAAGGTGGGTCTAGAGGTGGAGGGTGACATTGCTTAGTTTGTTCATTAATATATTTTGCGTGTGATGTAAGTTTGAGGGAAGGATTCATAAACCTCTTGTGTCTGGACTTTTCTAGATCACGCCTTCCTGAGTTTCCGACCGTCTCAGGTCGCCTCTGCGTGTGTGGCAGCCTCTCGCATTTGTCTGCAGATTTCCCCAAGCTGGACGACAGCTCTGCATCTGCTAACAGGCTACACCTGGGACCACCTCACCCAGTGCATTGAACTTATGCTGCTGTAAGAGATAAACAAGACACACACACACATGTACATATAGAGAAAATAAATCCAAGCAGATGAGCCTCTGACTTGAAGGCCACTCTTAATAATCTAATTTAACAACTGTAATTAAGTTTGACATTTGTTGGGCAGCAGGAGGCAGTGTATGTTTGTTTGTCTGCTCCCCTATAAGTACAATTGTTTGGACATGTTCAGACTAATTGTGTGGGAGTTAAAAGGGTTGTTTCACACTGATCTCTGCTCCTGTTAATGGATTTCTCTGAGCACTGGAAATCTTTGCAGGGAAATGTCCCTGATGTGTTCACACGTTCTGTTTCTCCCTACAATACAATAATGGGATTAGTTATTTTTCATTACTTAATATAAAGTATTTATTTTTCATCTTCATGATGATGACGGAAATATTTGTCCCTCTCCCCTCCACAGTGCTCATGACAACGATGTAAAGGAGGCCAACAAAACCAAATCCACTCCTCCTCACCGTCCCTCGTCCCTGCAGTCTCAGCCCCATATCTCTCACCTCTCTCCAGTGTCAGCCATCCAGAGACCGACCTCCTCCTCGTCCTCCACCTCTTCCACACCACAGCTGCTCTTTCAACCTGATGGCTTCCCACACCTCTCCCAGCATTCCCCGTCCCTATCCCATCTGCAAGCGCTTGCTGACTCCCAGGCTCTGGGGCCCATGGGAAACATGTCTCAGGATTTCCTTCAGACCCACAGGATGGGTTTGTTAACTGGGGTTCCCTCCCTGACTCCTGGGAATGGGTTCGCCTCTTACCCAAGCCTGACCGCAGGTCTTCAGCCGGTAACACGTGCGCTGCCGCTCCAGGGCCCGATTTCTGTACAGATGGCTCTCGCAGGTGAGCCACGGCACTGTCTGAGTATGGCCTACAGCGGGGGCTACCTGGGGGCTCATCACACCTTTGCAGCCGGCTGCTTTGACAGGTGACGCCAGGAGACGGAGAGAGATCGCAAACCGCCGCGGGAGTGCACTTCTGTGCTCTCATCCCGGCTCCCGACCCTGAAATATCCACTCACAGACCTCCTCTCTCTCTCCGTCGGCACGGCAACACCGTCAGCACATCCAGCCCCCCCGCCCATCTCACAGACACGCCTCAAACGCAAGCAAAGGTCCAAAGGCAAGATGGACCCGGTGGAAGTCATCACACTGTCGTGACAAACGCTCCACTGGCTCATGAAATACTGAGGCATTGCAAAAATGTTATTGCAATACTCTGAACTGGTTTTTCTAGATCTGTGTTATTGTTGACTGTCATCACTGTGAATGAGATGAAAGCAGCAGTGTGATCGAACACCCACCTCATTCAGTGCCTGAGCTCAGTTGTGTGATAGCTGAGCCAATTTTAGAAGTGCACAGAGCAGCAGTATCTGGGATAAGGATATCTTGCTGCTTGACATGTTTTCTTTCCTTCATTTCCTAATCCAAATTTTTTTTTTACAAATGTAAGGGGACAAATTGGCTGGAATTGTGTCTTGAGCCGTCATTTAGAGGCGAGGGAAGAAGAAACAGAGGCTTGTTGCTGATTTGTCAAGAAACGAGGCTATGCACGTTACTGAAATGTTTAGGTTGCGTGTCCTCAATGTCAGCAAACATTGATCTAATGTAAGCCCTGTTTGAGCTGAAGGGCCCCTCTGGGAATTCCTCACCACATAAGACCTCAGAGGGGACGAAGAATTCATTGTTTTGTTCACAGCAGGTGACGTCCGCTGCTCGAACGTGCCTGTGGTGTGACTTCTCTCTCTCTCTCTCTCTCTCTCGTTCCTCTCCTCACTGTCATTGTCATCTCTTCTCTCCCACCTCCAAAGTCGAGCCTTGTGGCAGAGCCATCACACACATGTGTGATAATGTGGCTGGCTTGAAGCTGCAGGCTTTGTCGCACTAAAGTTTGAATTTCTCCAACATCCGCCGCTCAAAGACTTGAACACAAACCTATGTGACTGGACCAGCGCGGTGAAGGAGACGTGGACTTTGGTTGTGTATTGTACATATGAATTGCTGCTGCCTTCTTATGACCTGTTGGTTCTGTGTCTGTGTTAATGACTCCAATGTTTACATGAACCACTAAGTATCAGGGACTTTAACAAGATTACTTGAATATGATGCCATTGAAACATGCCATAGCTTTTATTTATAACGACTCTTTTTTTGATTTATTTTTGATTTGTATTCATTTTGTTTGATGTAGTGTAGCCTTTTTTATACCAACATAGAAAAAAAACATTTGTTAATAATATTTTTTGTACCTTTTCATAGTAATTGTATTTTCAGGCTCAGGTTTATGGCTGAATTCGCAGCCCACTCATTACTCTGTACTCTTATGCTTTAAAGCGGATGCTCCTGCAGCATCTGTGGGGTCTGAAATGTCCCCTTTTTCATCACTGGACCATACACTGCTGAAAACTCAGTAAATGAACGCACAAAATGGTGCGCTTTGCATGGCTGTGGAACAACCTCGTGGAACAACCTCGTGGTCACTGCGTTCACACAAAAACGTCTGTAGCCGGTGTAATTGCTTCCAAGATTTCTAAAGCTGCGATCCCCACTCTTCCACTTCCTGTCAGAGTTTAAACGCATCCAGACTCGCGGTGCCAGTAGCTCACTAGTTACCATGGCAATACTTTGAATGACTATCCCAAGTTCCGGGATGTCGTTAACTGAATTGGTTTTGTAACTAACCTTCTTTTCCGCCATGGTTATTATCTTGATTTAATGGTCTAAATCTCAAACATTTTATTAATTTACTATCATAGTCCCTAAAATAATGTAAGCATGTGAAAGTTTCAGGTGCACCTGTGATATCTGTCAGACCACAGTGCATTTCAGCTTGTTATGTTTCTGTGTGGAAATGAGAGAACAGGAGTTGGTTGACTGTGGTAAACTTGGAAAGACATTTACAGATTTTGACGTTACAGATTGATAACTAAAAAACAAAACATCCATAAAACACAAGCCAAGTCTCCTTCCAATCAGAGTATAATACACAACCAGCTACCGATTTATATCACTTTTCCAAAGTGAGAGTTGTATTCGGTCCAGGAGGAGACTGTTTATATGTGTATTGATTTGGGTGACTCTGCACTCTCCAGCATTGATCCTTATTGAATATTTTTACATGTGTTTTTGGCCGGTTGTGTACATTAATCTGATTTGAAGGAGGATTAGCTTCTGTTGTATGACAGATATCAGATGCCCAAGCAAAACTTTTTTTTCCCCCCCATGTCCCCTTATGGGCTCTGTAGAATTCTACATTCAACACTTGATAAATTTTCTCTCAGTCGACAAATCCATTAACCATTTCAGCTGGAAAATGGGTTTAAACCAGCACCTGCTAAGTGTTGTTTGCTTGTTCTGGGGGATATCATTCCACAAAATATGTTGTATATTTGTTGCAATTCCTCACAGACCTAGCTTTTCACATATACAGATCTTAAGTTGACTCTTACATTTCAAACTGTTTATTTTGTAGACTCGAGACATCTTACAGTGTCACAGCTGCCATTCACAGTCGGACCTGTGCATCTCTTAGATAACACTACATGAACCCCACTGAACACTATGACACTCTGAGTAATATTATCATTAATCGCCAGATGTTTTACAGCCAGATGTTTTTTCCCACCACTGAAAAGGACTAGCTAATCTGCTTTTCCAGTGATGGGAACTGATATACTATGCCTTTGTTTTGCTAGCTTTTCTGTACAGTTTTGTTGTATATTTTTTTAACATTCCCTTTGTTTTATTTGTACTTTTGTTAAAAGCTTTTTTCCAATTCTCTTGACAAATGATGTGGTTGTGAAATAGTTTTTTTTTTTTTTTTCGTCAGAGTTCAACTTGCTCTTTTTTCCTCATCATCCATGAGCAACTTCTCACTGAGGTGTCAAAGGTGCAATAAGTTGTTTTTGTTTTCCTGTTTAAACTGACCACAGTCATCACTGTCTCGTGTGCACCACTGGTTCATCTTTTTAAGTTATTTTTGATAATTGTGTGATTTGACTTGCTGTAGCTTGGTTTCCTCGACAGGGCAGAGGGCTCTGAACACAATGAATATGTTGCATATTGCAGCAACTTCCTTTTGAGTGATAGTTATAATTGAATGCTTTTGTCTTTTAGCTAGAGATGTACTGGGCATTTTTCCGTCCCCGAAAGGTGCTGATGTCACCCACACCAAAAAAAACCAACACTTGTCTATTGTGATAGTAATGAAACTACACCACAAACTCCCACTAATATTTTTGTATGATATTACTTTTTTTCTTTCTTTTTTTGTCAATCTGTAGTTTGGCTTTATGTGACACTGAACGATGGAAGGAATTCCTTTATCATAATGTGCCATGGAAAAATAAACCACACCAGTGAACCGAGTTTCTGAGGGGTGTGTTTTCTTGTGACGTGCCTGCAGCTTTCAGGAAAACGATGGCCGCAGTTGGCCCCAGATATGAGACCCAGCAGACTTTTGCAAACAAACCTCCAGCTGTGACCACATGCTAGGGAAACTACTATTTCATCTTAGTTTGCCACTCGTTGAATATTATACCCAGAGGGGACATCTCTCAGCCTGAAGACAAAGTTAGTATTCAATGTTTGAGAAACAAGTTCAAGTCTCTCTTCTTCTTCTTAACTCCGCCTGCACAGCTCAGTCAGGGCTTTCTATGTCTTCTGGCAGTTTGATATATAGAAATCTATTCCGTGACGATGAGGCTTTCGCTCACACACAGTGCATTAAAATTCTTGCAAACAGACCACCCTCCTTGTGTTAGACACAGCACAGTGGACTCTTAGAAATGTCTGAGCTGAGGCCTCCTCCCATGCAGCAGCATATTTGTTCTGTTATGAATTGTGTTTGAAATCTTTAGTATAATCACATGCAACTAGCCGGCTCACAGATCTTTAATTAGCAGCCCGACAGTCGCCTTGTATTCAATCTAGCTGCACCAAGTTACACAAACTTAGATGTCGGCCCCTAAACAAGTCAGATTTTTTACCATTGAGATATATGAAGTATTCTCTAGGAAAATTTATATTATCGGATCATCTTAAAATGTTAAAGAAAGAGCAAATCCTTGATCCGGTCCTCCCCCCCAAATGTAATGGCTTCTTTCCTGACCTACACCACAACTTTCCACCAAGCTTCATGGAAATGGATTCAGTAGTTTTTGTGTAATTGTTTGACAAACAAACGGATGTAAACACTAGAATGTCACAGAGTAGTGCACATTCCTCAGTCAAGGCCAAACTGTCGCCTCATGAAACCACATTTAAATTCACTACATCCAGATGCACCAAATTTCACACACTCATGAATATCAAATCCCTAAGCTTGTTTTATACATCAAGGTCCATGAGTTATTCTCTGAAAAATATTTTTATTTTTTTTAAATAAGTCATAATGAGTGTGAAAGATGAAGAAGGTCCTGGATCCGCCCCTTGATCCAAATCTGGGGTTCTTCTCTCACCCATTCCACATCCTCCCATGAAGTCCAATGGAAAAGAAAGTCCAGTTTTTTAATCCTGTTTACTAACGAACGCAAAAATATATTAAAAAACTAATTTCCTCCACGCGGGCCAGTTCCAGATGTGATTAACTTGGCGTATAGATTACAGAGGGATTTAACAGAGGTTTCACATGCACAGTATTTATATGGTTTCTACAACATTTGGTTAAGAGATGTATTATTGTTGAGATTAAAGGGCGTTTTTTAAACTCTCCTGTGTTCAGTGGCCCATCTGTAAAGCGAGGAGGAGGAGGAGGTGGAGGGAGGCTGCAGTGCTCAGGGCCGTCACTTTAATAATGGATCCTTCTAACACTCCTCCTGTAAGCTTTTGTATGTGGAGCTGAAGTCGCAGGCTGTTGGCTTCCTTCAAATGTGTCCTCGGGGAAGAATTTGGAATATTGTTGAATGGGGGGTGTAGGGTGGGCCGCTCAATTTGTGTTTGTGGTGGGGGTCTCGTTGCATGGGCCTCAACTGCCAACATTATCTTTGGGATCAGGGCTGCTGAGTGCAAATTAAAATATAAACTTAAGACTTTAACTCTCATTTACACTCAATAATAACTTAATCACGTGGCTGTATCAATGTTTGTCCTCTTTTAGTCTTAATGTAGCTGCTGCTTTATTTTCTTATTTCCCATATCTCAGGATTTCATTATTTCAGTTTGTGCTTATGTGGCACATCCTCCTAAATGAATTAGTTAAGTAAAGTGACCACACAGCAGCACACGGTCAAAGGAGTCAGGGGTTTAAAGAAACCTGGCAGGTTATTTCTGCCTCAGGCCCCACAGGAGGTTTTTCAACCTTTTCATCATTTGCATCCACTTGTTACATGCATAAAGTATTTTTGCATCAAAGATCAAAGTTCCCCTCAATTTAAAGTTTTTCATTAAATTGTAAAATTTTCATAATCAAATATCCTCTGATTAATATCTTTTATTATAATTCTCACTTGTTCTCACCATGATGAATATATGAAATTGTAGCTGTCCTTTATCACCTCACATCAACTTTAATGATCAAATACATTATTATTATTTATTTTTTAATTGAAACGTATGATACAGTTCCTATCCGTTATTACAGCATTGTGACATTAAAATGGAAATAATAAGGTATCTAAGATTAAAAACTGTATTGTTGGAGGTCATAGATTTAAAAAGACCTTTATCAATTTATTTATATTTTTACATTGTCATCATTGGTTTTCTTTTGCCTGCAACTTCTAGTATTCACTGATTATCAGCTTTGAAAAGTCTGTATCATTGAAATCCAGATTCAGTCCCCATGTGAACAAATGACAGTAAGAACGACCACTCTCCTTTTTGTGATGTGTGATGTCACACATGAAGCATTACAACCTCCGAATAACCTGGTTTTATGATCGAATAGACAGGTTTCAGATCATTTGATGAACACGTTCTTCACTTCCTCATTTGCACGAATATCAAACAGAAGCTTAGGTCACACAGAAAAGTGGAGTTAGACTTTTAACTAGAACATTAACCACTATAAACTGCAGAGTCTGGTAATATAGACTTGATCCACTTTAACAGATCAACACTGGATGTGAAGAGGAGGTGTTTTATATAGGAGTGATGGCGCCTCCCAGTGGTGACAGTGGAGAAGTGCTCCTCTTCTCCAGAAGCAGGGATCAGAGGGGAGGACGTGAAACATCAGTTAATTTAACTGATTGTTACACGGGATCAGATGTAGAAGTTTTCAAATTCAAATATGATGATTAAAGGAATGTATTCTTACTAAAATAGACTTAAAACATAAAACAGCCTTTATTTAAATCCACATACACTGTCCAGTCTCAAACTTACCAACATTTTACCCTGATAATCAAAGAGCCAATTCATTACTTCATGATTTTCTACATATCATGTGCTTCTTCATGTTATTTGTTTCATTGGATTTATAATTATTGAAGAAAATGTGGGATATTATACAGTTATTATTGACAGTGGCAGTTTTTCTCCCAGGCCTGTGGGACTGTTATAATTTACACAGGTGTTCATGATATTACCTTCACGACACCAGAAAACCTCCCGAGGCAGATTTCACGTTGATCAAATATCTATTGAAATATGTTCTGCCATCCGGGCCGAGCTGGGGCACGGCCCTGTTCGCCTCCTGCGCCTGTGGCCTTTAATGTCTATGTTTATAGTGCTGAGAAACGTCCAATATCACCGACAAATATTAGCTCACTTACATTTTAAAGAGCAGGCCACTTGAAGAAGAGTGCTATGTCTATCTGGTATTATGTCACTATGATTTGGACCTAATGCCTTAGTTCTGGTAGATCTTTTAAATCTGTATTCATAGAAATGTTAAACCAGATCACCTTCCAGGTATGACTCCATAGTTCCAGGTAGATTTTGAATATCACTCTCATCCACATCTTCTGGTTAAGTAAGAACTTTAAAATACTTGAACATAGAGGAGACAAATGGAGGTGGATTATAACAGTTTATTTATTATTGTCATCATGTTATTGCTTTCTACTGCTCTTTGAGTGTTGTAAGCCTATGGAGGCTTGGGACAAAAAAAAAATGTAATACATGACTCCCTGCAATCTATAGGGAAACCAATAGCCGTGGTAGATTAGCGGCACAGTGGTACAGTGGTTAGCAAGGTCACCTCACAGCGAGTAGGTTCTTGGTTTGTGTTCCAGCTTGGTCAGGGTGTAGAGTTTGGGTGTTCTGTCTGTGTCTGGAAATACTCCAGCTTCCTCCCACAGGCGATGGAGTTTAGGGTAAATTAAACTGTCCGTAGATTTGAATGTTCATTTGTATTGGCCCTGCAGGTTGTACCCTGCCACTCTACCCATGTCAAAGGGGATTGGTTAGCATCAAAGAATAATGACTGTCCGGTAACATGGTAACTTTATAGCACTTGGGTTTCTTGAGGGACAGGCTGGTGCTTCATAATAATCCACACATAAATGCATATGGATGCATTCTGCTACCAAGCTGCACAGCAGGTTAAATACTGACTGCAGGCCAGCAGACATTTCAATTAATTTGATTGAAGAGGGAAAACATGGAAATGGCCCAGCCCAAAAATTAGCATGAAGGGAACATAACACAGACAGCATATAAAGAGGTGCAGGTCTGTTTCTTAGTTTGAGTATCAGCAGTCAACCTTCGTTATGGCTTTCACAGGGAAATATGTGCTGGAGAGCTGCGAGAACTATGAGGAGTTCTTGGAAGCTCTTGGTGAGAAACCTGTATTTAGATAAATTAGAAAATTGTATTTGATAAAATGTGATAACGATGTTGTATTTTTCTCTTTAGGAATTACTATGCCCAAAGAACACGGAACTGGGGAAGTCATAACAGAGATCCATCAGAATGACGAGTTCAGGGTGACCAAACACATGGAGGCTAACACCTGGTGCATCAAGTTCCACATTGGGAAGGAGGCAGAGCTGGAAACTGCGGGGGGCATGAAATTCAAGGTCAGTTCATTGTCATTTTACCATGTATAAGCAGTTATATTTTAAATATCTCAACACTGGCTGTTTTCCACCTGCAGTTTGATCAATTGTGCTTTTAAAATGTTCAGACCACTGTCACCCTGGACGGAGGGAAATTGAAGATCCAGTTTCCCAATTACCTTTACACTGCTGAGGTGGTCTCTGACAAGCTCGTCGAGGTGAGCACATATGACTTTTATACTGGTGTCGCGATGAACGTTTGTGGTGTGTTATTGTGTGTGTGTGTGTGTGTGTCTGCGTGTGTGTGAACATCTTTGCGTTTTCTCTCATTTAAGGTCCAAACTGTGGCTGGAGTAACCGCCAAGATGATTAGCAAGAAAACAAAATGAGCAACAAGAAGATCTCTTTAATAAATGTCAACACTCAAATGTGTCTTTTTGTGTGATTGTGTTCGGTATTTCCTTCAACAGCACAATTTCAGAGATGTGTAAAGTTTGCCTGTCAGCCTTTCAGTCCTGCAGTGACCAGTTACTGTATATATTCACCGGCAGCTGCTCTAATTCATCCAAATTGACTGTAGATTTGTTTCAAATCTGTTAGTTGGAATCCGCAACCCTGCTGCTTCCAGTCAGACCAAAATAGTTTGAACTAGAATGCCACTCAGTAGAGAGCATTACCTTGACCAAGGCCTAACTGTTCTCTTGAATTCAAACAAGCTACACTATATTTCACACACTCATAGATATCACTTCCCTAAATATGCCTGATTCTTTCATCCAGGTCAAAGAATGATTCCGTGGGAAAACAGTGAAAATGTTAAATTTCAAAAAGGTTTGCCTGACGAAGGTCTAGAACCGAAACGTTGCAGCATAATGAATCACTGGTTGCAAGTTGGACAGTGTGTGGGAGCAGTTTTTGATCCACTCGTGCCTCTACAACACACCTTTCCGTCAAATGGAGGTGCCAAGCCTTCTCAAATTAGAAAGGGATACAAAATCTTATCTGGATCTTCCCTGACTCCACATCCTTCTACCAAGTTAGAATTTTATCCAGTTGTTTTTGCATAATCTCACTTAGCAGCAAACAAACAAGAGATTAAATAATAACCATAACAATAATGATAAATTATCTCTTCTCTTAATGTTCAGATTAGGGAACTGGCATTTGAAGCATGTTTTATAGTTTTTTTTTTATGTATATGTGTTTAAGTTAAGAATAAATATAATTAATTAAATATCACTGAGCTCAAACCAAATTTAAGAAAATATCATTACTGCTCTGAAAAACCGTTTTTTTGCATTTTTCTTCTTTATTGAATCAAAGAGGAATACTCTTCCAGTTGGACGGTTTGTAGAAATACAGCAGAAAAAAAAGCCTAGTCGGTTTGTTTTTTACATTTCTTTGGTAAAACTGAAAGTATGCACCAGGATATCCCACTGGCTGCTCCTTGATACAAATGGTGAATACATTTTTAAACTGGTGGAGACATTTTCATTATGGGTTCCTCTGCCTCCCACAGCCTCTCTTCCACTGCTGCATGTTGGGTCTCGCCACGTTAGATCCGTTTGCTGACTCTTTTGAAAGTCACACCCTTCTCTCCTGGAGTTATGCAGATCTGCGGAGCGTAGAGTGGGAAAGATAAAGTGAATATAAAACAAACTGCAGCTTATATTTCTGTCACATTAAGGTAACATGGAGGTAGTATCGGGGCGGTCACAGTTTGAGCGAGTGCTTCTCTTACCATCACTAGTTTATCTTCAATTATCTCCGCTGTGAAGTTGTACTGAGGAAACTCTATTGAAATCTTGCTGTCGGCCATCGTGACCGTGGCCTAAAGGTCACAAGGATAAAAGGTCACAGAGGGAAACGAGCGGTGCAGGTCGGGAACATGAAAACTCATCTGTTGTGAGCTTACCTTGAATTTGGGGCCCTTCATCGTCGCCAGCTCACACTCCTGGCCAATGGTGAAGCTATTGGACCAGGTCCAGTTGGGGATGGATTGCGTCCAGGTGAAGTTGTTCCCGTCCTGAACCACGTCCGTCACCACTATGTGGTCGGTCTTGGCGCTGAGAAGCCCTGTCACAGAGTGGTCGAAATCCCAAATGAAGACAGTCACACAAACAAACTTTAAGTGAATGACAGCTCGTGTTTATCCAAAGAGAAACTAATACCCAAAACTTCCAGAAACTCCTCGTAGTTCTCCTGACTCTCCAGCTCATATTTCCCGGTGAAAGCCATGATGGTGAAAGAGAGGAGCTACCGAGTGAATGAGTTCAATAAGAAGAGAGGAGTGGCCTTCAGTTCTGAATCACTGCCAAACCCTCTCTCCTACTCTCGTCGCACATGTTCTCCACTTCATCCCTCATGTGTGAGGCATGCAGGCAATGTTTTTCCAACACAGTTTGTCACCTTGTTTTAAAGACAGTGATCTAAAAGATCCCAGTTATTCCCTTGCCCCTGTCACTTTCAGGTTCTACCAGCACTTCTGTCATTGATAAGATTTCCTCTGCATGTTTGGACTTGTATTATGTAGTACAATGCTCAGAGCACAGGGCTGATGTATATGTTAAGCTTAAGTCAACTCTTCTTTCTACCTGTGAGGTTCAGGGATGGAAATCCTTGTAGTGCAGTGAGCAGCTGAAGTTGAAGCTTTGAAAGTTTCTTCTCGAGAACGGTTTGTACTAACAAGACAAAATCAACAATTGAACCAGGGCCAGTACACCACAACCACAACGAGGTGAATCACAGAATGTTCTCGAGCAATAAGTGGGGGAACTATGTGTCAGAGTGGTTCTGTCGGTCAGTGTCAGGGTCAGTGGCAACAGAAACACAGGCTGTCGCTGCTGGTATGTTATTTTAATAAATGAATGAAAAGTGGATTACAGCCAGAAGGGCAATTAAAAAAGAGAAAGAAATGAAAGCCGAACACACAAGGTGATTTGAGGAACATCAACAGGTGTGAACACTGTGAATAACACACACACACACACACACATACACACACGCATGCACGCACACATGCACGCACGCACACAAACACTGCGATATCAAATTACATATTCGTTCTTATCATGCCTTGTACTGGTTATTTTTTTAACCTTATCATTGTATATTTATTTTCTAAATACACATGTTATTCTTCCCTGTATATTCATCACATGACTATTATTATTACTATTAATACTATTATATTTTCAAATACTTATTTAAGTTTACTTATTTATTTACTCTTCAATTTTACTTTGCAAACATTCCTTTCCACCATTATACTTGTTGGACCAGTGTGGACATGTTGAATCTTAAGTAGCGGAAACAGCCAAAGAACTGAAATGAATTCTGACAGGAAATGACTCACAGGTCTGTCCATGGGCAAGAAAAAATTGTGGTGGGCGGAAGCAGAACTGAAACACTGATTGTTTGGGAGATGCTGCTTGAAATCTCAGTCTGTGTGAGATGTTGCTCCTTCACCTCGCACTGCAGCGGGCGCCTCATCCCTTGATGTAAACTGAACCGTGTAAGCGGAAGGGAAACATGTGAGAAGTGCTGTACGATGGAGTGCTCTCCTCTGAATGGAGGTTTGGACCTTTTCAGGTCAGTCTTCTCCCTTCCAGCTCAATGTGTGAGAGAAAAGAAATGCTTGTTTTGAAAATACATGCGCTCTCTCTCTATATATAGAGAGTATATATATACATATATATACAAGTGTTGCAACCTTGCCCCACTGAACCATTCTGCACATCCTGAACTCCTTTATCTGTCATAGAAACCTGCTGTTAATACACTTTGTGCAGCAGAGATCAGATGAACTGTCTGTATGTTCCAAATACATCTGGAATGAACTAATACATCGAACTACTCAGGAGGTGCTGACAGTTACACCTGAGTGCCTGCAGTGTCAGGTCTTTCAGGGGGAGTCCCAGATAAAGAGGAAAATTTAACCTCATTTCAGGAAGTTGCTTTTGTGTTGAAAACACACAAACCACTTACCTGGAGTCACATGACATTTGCTTCTATTGCTCGGTGTTGGTTTCATAGTTTGATTCAGGACATCATTCCAGTTACTGACTGGCACCATCACAATAAAGAGATCACATGACCCTGACGTGATTTGAACACGCAACCTTCTGATCTGGAGTCAGACGCGCTACCGTTGCGCCACAGAGTCTGGTGAACCACTCAAAACACTCCCATGATCCATTGAGCTCTTCTCTTTCTCCCTCTCCCTGCTCTTTATTTTACTACATGTCACTGACTTTGTGTTTTTTATTTCTCTCTCTCTCTCTCTCTCTCTCTCTCTCTCTCTCTCTCTCTCTCTCTCTCTCTCTCTCTCTCTCTCTCCATTCTTAATTCAGATGTGACACCACTTAACAATTAATGTTAATATTACTATTTTTATTAATTAATTGTTGCTGCTATCATTAATAACGTCATTACTTTAAATTGGACAAAGCTGTGATGGTTAAACCACTGTTCCTGGTATCTCTCTCTCTCTCTCTCTCTCTCTCTCTTTGTCTCTCTCTCTCTCTCTCTCTCTCTCTCTCTCTCTCTCTCTCTCACTGATCTTGGTGCTGCTATAGAGGTTTTTCCAGGAAATATTGAGTTTTTCAGTAATGTCTCCATCTTACTGTCTAACGTGAGATCTATTTTGTGATTGGTTGCTATGCAAATAAAAATGCAATGAATCACCTATGGGAATAAATTATGTTTTTTTTTTTTTTTCTTCATCCACAAAGTATAAAGAGAGATTAAGAGTTTGAGATACAGTCATACTTAAGTTTATTTACGTATCAATCACATTCCCAATACTGATATTCAGAACGTTTTGTAAATCAAATATACAAATACGCTGACGTCTGATGATTGTGCGCACAACAGATAAACCAGGTTATACTTTATTTCCACAACATACCACAAAGATATCAAGTTACTGGACGGCAAAGGTCATCATTGGTCTCATCACGTCAGTTTTTCTTTTTTGTGATGTCCATTCTTTTAACAGAACTGAGAACGTTGTGTTACAGTTCTTTTCTGGAATTATGTCCTTTTTCTTTTGGATGATGTTGTTGTTAAATCAAATTGCATGCACAGCTGTCTCTCCAGTCCCAACAGTGGTTCTGATGATCTGTCTTTAATTTCTTACTGTCCATTGAAAGAAACCCATATGTCAACCGCAGATACACTAAAATAGAAGACAAATATCTGTGACACAGCAGCATAGTCAATACTAAGTTAACTTCACCTTACATTGACCACTAATGATAAAGAAAATTCACTGACGGATGGACCATATACAGTGACTGCAGCAAACCTGTGTGAAATTCTACTTCCACACATTGTAGGAGACTTTCCCAACGAAGACTGAAAGAGTCACAGCTCAATGAGGCCCCACAGTCACACCTTGTCCTCCGGCACGAAGCTGTCCTGGTTCAGCCCCCTCTTGTCTCGGTTCTTCACAAAGGAGAAAGAGAAAAAACCACCGGTGGTCTCCTCTTCACGTTTTCCTCCTCTGACCTCCCCCCTCAGTGCTTTCTGCTGGTGGTCTGCGGCGCTGCCGGGCAGCAGATTAGGCGTGGAGGGAGTTGGGGTGGTCTCCCCCCAGATGTACAGTGTCTCCCCCTCTGGGCAAGGCGGCAGCCCCTTGCTCAGGTGGCTGGGACTCGGACTGGCAGAGGATGGCAGAGTACGCTGGCTGCTGTTCAAGCAGCTGGAATTGTGGTCAGCTGAGCCTTTGCGCGAGTTTCCACAGGAGCTGATGTTGGAGGAGCGGTAGTTGTAGGCTCTCCAGCCGGGATGTTTGCGCGGATGAAACTGGCACCTCAGGATGCGAATGAAAGCCAGCTTGAACTCACGACTGTAGTAGGGGTAGATGATGGGGTTCAGGCAGCTGTTGAAGTAGCCCAACCAGAAGATGACTTTGAAGAGGACCTCAGGTGGGCGCAGGTTCACATTAAAAGACCCTGGAGAAAGGACAGTGGGGAGAGGGGAAACATTGATTCAAAGGTTAATGTCCAGCTTTGTGACAACTCAAATGAACTCCGTAAAGGTTCAGCGGGAAGAATTTAGTGACATCTAGTGGTGAAGGTGCATGTTGCAGCTGAACATCCCTCACCTCATTCTCCCCTGCCAAACATTAAAGAGAACCTGTGGAAACCTTTAGTTGTCATAAAAAATGTGTTTAGTTTGTCGGGTCTTGGCTACTGTAAAAAACATGATGGCCTCTGAAGAGAGGACCAGCTCATTCTAGGGTTGAGAAAACAGCAATTTGTGCGATTTAGATGAAAAACACTATTGAAAACATCACTAGGATTATTTTAAAGTGAATTTCTGCCAATAGATAATTTCACCTAAATCTAACATACTGAACATTTAAAGCAATACTTCAACATTTGGAGAAATATACTTGTCTGCTCTGATGCCAAGGGTTTAATGAGAAAACCAATGCCACTTGCAAGACGCTGAAAATGGTTATATAGTGTTGGAAATACTTAAAACGTTAAAATGACATAGATGAATAATCTGTATTCAATGTGCTTCATCAGGGCCGTGTTATTTAAGTGCAGCCTATTGATCCTGTCTGTGATTGATTGTATCCAGTAGGTGGCAGCATTTATCAAGAATAACAGAGTACCACAGCGACATGAAGCAGCAGAATAAATGGCCAGAGGGGAATGTGGGCTCCAGACATCATTTATCATTACAGCAGAGACCTTGTGAGCATCTTCATTAGCAGATAAAGTGCCTCCTTGTCAAAAAGCATGTGTAGCTGCCCTTTCACGGTTCATTTGAATGAGATGGATGGATGTTGGTGCAAAAACAAGTAAACTGCTACACAGCTGAAGTTGTGTGTGCATATGGATTCAGATAAGGAGTTAGAGACAATAAATAACAACACTGCAAAGTATCTAAAAACAGGTTAGTCCCTTATGCTAGAGGGGGAGCTTAGCCTGCACTCGCTAAATTGCATGAATCCGTCCGTGTGGGGCCTTTTCCTGTAGCCAAGCTGAAATAGAGGAAGAATATCTAACTGGCTAATGAGGTAAGAGGGAGATGCCTGAGGATAAAGGGGATTAACAACCAAGTGTGATATTATTGTGGAAGAATAAAAGAATCAAAGAAAAAAGGACTGTGTGTTTGTGTGCGTGGGCAGATTTAAGTTGAAGTTTGTTTCTTGACACCAACCCACATTCTTAAATTAATATCCGGTTCCTGAAGAGATTGACGATGCTCCGTAATCTCAGGATTTTAAGTGTGAAATTACCTCTTGTATGATATTATGGGCTCACAGACACCGCCCCTCTTCATGAAAATCAGATCACAAGCTTTAACAATTATCTTAAGCGGGCCAAGGTGCATCGTTTAGTTCATAGCCTTGGGGGGAAATGTTAGAGACAGGGACGGGGATTGCTTCCACGTTATTAGTGGAAAATAAAATATGAAAAATCACACTGTTTCTATTTGATGCCGCAAAACAAAGCCTGTTTGTATACCGCCAACTTATGAGGTTTTTCCCTATCTGTGTGTCTTTCAGTTTGAGAACAGGACTTAATGATTTTACGTTAAGATTTTGTGATGTTTTCACTCACAACCCTGCGCTTGCACTCAAACCCCTGTTTGTGCTTAGATTTGCTCTGCTTGTGCTAAAACTGGTATAGGGTTACATCAGGTGTCAACAGGTGTCTTACTGGTTTGAGAATTTGGACAAGAGCAGAAGAAAAAAAATCAGAGAGCAGAGAAAAAATCTGCAGGAAATCTATCCGAGCAACAAAACATGAGTTTAAGCGTACAAGTTTGAGCAGAAGCGGAGCAGTTCTAAGCACATGCAGCTGCTATCTGAGTGCAAGCGCAGGGTTCTTAGTGAAAACATCACAAAATAGGGGCGTGAATGCCCAGCTCTCAAACTGCAAAACCACGCTCATGAATAAAGATAGGGAAAAACTCCCATTGCAACTATGGATAACATCAGAGAAGATATCTAATAGTCATGGTACAGAGACAACACACACACACACACACACACTTCAGTCACTTGGTTAACCTCAATGAAATTGGTTGTACGACAACATGACAAAATACACGTTCAGTTAACTCAGTGGCTCATAAATGACATAGATACAGCTGTGTGTGTTTGTGTGTCTGTGTGTGTGTGTCTGCATGCGTGTGTGTGTATGTGTGTGTGTGTGCTCTAGCTGTAGACTGAGAGGAAACTGCTGTCTGGTTGTGTCTTGGCCTCCTGTACTGTAGATAAATGGGCCTCTTCTCAGTGGCTGGCATTTTCACATCATGTTATTTTCTCTTCTGGAGCGCCTCTTTAATGTGATTACATAACTGTATGACTTAAACTTGGTCATTCTCGACTCACCCTTTGACTGCCTGCCTGTGGTGGCAGTAACTGGTAGAAAACATTAATAACTTCATTATAACTTCATTATAAATTACCATAATTTTTCTTGTGTCTTATTCTATTGAAACTTAACAAAAACACTATACAAACAGAAGCTGAACTCAAAATGAAATACAGATTCATCTTTTAATTATTTTATACATTAAATACTTAAAAATGCAAAAGACGCCTTCAAGATTTGGCACAAATTACATATGACATCCTGCAGACTATCTATGCAGAGATAGCTGTTGCTTCACAAATTTAGTTGCTGCCTCTAAACAGTGTGGCGGCAGTGAAAGTAACTTCCCTGCTAGTTGCTCATTACGGTCACCGCTATCAATTGCCAATCACACTGTGATCATTTTATGTAAATTGAAAAATAGTTGTAAAACAAAGCTTATTTCCTGTTGCCAGTAGGTGGCACAAACAGTATTATTACATACAGACTAATAGATCTGTTCAAGTAGGGGCTCTGATGTAGCGTGAGCAATTTTGTGTCAATTGGACAATGTTACAACTTCATTTTCACACTGATCAGTAGGTGGCACTATGACCCTGAGGAAATATTGATACATAGAGCTGTTCAGGCTTGGACTCTGATCATGAGACGGAAGTTTGGTGGTGATAGGACAATGCACATTTATCGTTTTATCTATCTGTCTGTCTGTCTGTCTGTCTGTCTGTCTTTCTATCTATAACATGGCTTTCAGCATTTTCTACAACAAACACAGCAGTGTTGCTCTACCTGGCTCCCAGGAAAGGTCCCTGAACAGCTGGAGACCCCTACATAAAAGAAAAGGTACCTGTTTTCTACACCAACACCAGATGAAAGAGCAGGAAATCGGATTGACATCTCCCTGTCGACAGATATGACACATGTTTGTATGCTTTGGTCCTGTGTGAATGCGCTCCATTTTTGTCGCGTGAAGAGTGTTTATGTTGAAAGGACATAGTATAAACCGAGGATGCAAGAATCTCGGCTGAAAGACAAACGTGTGGAGATAGCGGTGGGAGAGTTATTATTGGTAGTCTCACCACTTCTGCTAAGAGAAATGTTTGTACCTCCTTCCTGAGGACGCACACACACACACACACACACATGTACACAACGCACACAAGCACATCTCACAGTCGAACGCAGGAACATCTTAACTAAGCAAGGCATCCTGTTATTGTCACTGTTGGAAGAAGCGATACCTATTTTGTGCCATGGAACGAGCACACACACACACACACAAATACACACACACACACACACACACACACACACACACACACACACGAACACACACACCATGCACACAGTCGTTTCTCCATGAGGACATTAAATTAACATACTTTGATATAATGTACACTTAACTATAATAACTACTTACCCTTACTCTAACCATTACCTTAGCCTTAAACCTAAACCTAAACCTTAACCTTATCTTAAGACATCATCTTAGCATTTATTTATTTATGCTATATAGTCTTGCTTTTTGTCCTCACGAGGAGGACAAGTCTCCATAATGTGACTGTATAAACAGATGATGTCCCCACAACATGAGTAAAACCTGTACCACACACACACACACCACCTGTTTCATAACAAAGCCATAAATATGATTAATATGTCTTGATCTAAAAGGACAGAAGTGTTATTACCCTTGCAGATTGCTTTCAATGAAACCATAGCATGAAGCTATTTTTAGGGGAATTGGGTTGACGTTGCAGGGTCCCTGGCGCTCACCCCACTGCCCTGTGGCCCCTCGAGCTCAGCTCTGCCACTTACTCTGTCTTCCATTGCTTTGACACTTAGCACTCTCATTATGTTCCCCCTTCAAAAACTATTTCAATTGCCCCCGGAGCACAAGGGCCGACCAGCTCGTGGCAAACCACAAAATAAAAGTGCACCATACACACATAGCAAGCAGACATTCACACAGTCCCAGAATTTCTTCCAGAAAACACATACATGGAAACAATTGGTTAACACCTCCAAGTGTTGGTTTCTCTCACATTTGAGCTCACTGCCTGCACCAGTTGCTAAATGTGAGCCCTTCACAGGACATTAGTGGCTGTGTTGGGTGTTAAAGAGCTGCGGGAAAATGTGTGCAATGAAATAACATGCTGCATCCCCCTGAGCACTAATGATTTCCCGTTGGTTGAGTAAGGAGATGAGAACGAAGGAAAAGACAATAACTTAAAGGTTATGACAAAAAACAGACTGGTTCCACCTTCTTAAAGATGAATATTTGCTCCAGCAATCAGCAGATTAACAGTGTATTAGAAAATGAGTTATGTTAAGTAAAGGTTTGTTGTGTACCCCCTTTTATTCAGACTATTCCTCAATTGCCTTTTCCATTGATCAATGATAAAGCCGCTTGCAGACATGCACTAAGCTCTGAAATCATCCAGAGCGGCTGTATGTGAAGACAGTGTCATGACGAATTGCGGAACTTTTTTCTCCTTGTAGAATGTCCGGAAAATGTCACAGTGAGCCCATGTGAGAATAGAGCAGAAAATGTCCAAAGAAATTCAAGGCGAGCGAGTAGGAGTGTAGAAGATGTTTCTAACACGCGATTGGAGCAAAACTGAACAAAACACAACTAAAAGACTATAAATATCTCAGGATGAAAAATAGGCACCAAACACGAAGATGCTGACGGGAACGTGGGAGGACAATACGATTCGAGAGCTTTTGGTGATATGGTTCCGCGCCGGGGTTGATGTGCTTTAAAAAAACTCGTGATATCCACAGTGGAATTTATATGACATGTCCGTCCTCCTGCATGCTCGACCCAGACGCCAGCCCTTCCCTGAACGTTCCGGACATTTTCCTGTTCCTGTGAATGCGTCTGACCCAGACAATCTGCTGCTGCGTTCCACACATGTCAAATACAAATTCCAGAAAATATCTGGGCCCAGTTCTCAGAGCTCATGTTGGAAAAACAGCTTAAGTTACTAATTTGAATGCACTATAGACCGAATACAAACATTTCACATTGTCAATATCAGGTTAACACAAACACAAAATAGATGTTGTCTGGCAAGAATTTTAAATAAACCTCTGTGTGCTTTAACTATCTTTAGCTGCTCTGTGAGACCACAATCCACTATTGTGATATTTACAGGGACATCTACACAGGATTTTGACATTAACAGTGTTTTGGTATATTTTATATTCACCAGATTACTGCTTAATGTACTAAAAGAGACTAATAGAGATCTGCTTGATGCAGTTTGAGAGCTTATTAAAAGTGTTTGGTTGCTTTAATGACCTGGAAAGTATCCGCTTCTTAAAAAGCCTGCTTTATCCACTGTCTGCACTCGTTTGTAATTATTACTGTAATCCGGTGTTAATGGTGCCACTTTTTCATAATGTGAATGTTTTATGAATTAAGTTATGGTTTAGTTGTATCGCCTGCATTGACAAAATAAGTCAAGCTGGAAACGCTGTGTGTGTGTGTGTGTGTGTGTGTGTGTGTTTGGGATGCTATTTGTCTGAAGTACCGACACTAATTTAAAATCATTGATGTAGTGTTTATAGTCATGGGGTCTGTATATATTTCTTTGCTCCAAATTAAAGGCGTAAAAGGAGACATGATAACTCGAAACCTGAAAAACAATCACTCATACTCTGGCCACATGCTTGCCATTTACACAAATAAATGTATATACAAAAAGCAAGGTATTCATAGAATTAAAATCAGTTTTATGTGAAGATATTTATTTAAGCTGCACGTGAGTAGCTCTTGGGGGCAGCATCACTTTAATCTTCAATCTTTTTTAAATCAGCGACTGGAGAGAAGCAGCTGCTGCCTCACTGACACAATCGCTGAAAACATACATGGCCGTACGTGCATATAGGCACATAAACAAACATTAACAGTTCATCACCCCTCCACACGCACAACACATCAACCGCCACCAGCACACGCACAGAAACTCCCTCATACATTACATATTAGTGACAGTATGCAGAGGAAGTAGCAGCTTAATAACAAGTGTGAGGCAGGAAATCCCAATCTGTGGGCGGAGGCCAATGGATGCTGAGGGAGCAACATGAGGAGAGTGTTGCTGCCCTCTCAGGCTGCTCAGCTCCGACGTGAGTCACAGCAGTGAGCAGGGGCACAAACTTCAACTAAGAAACCACAGTTTGAGAGGAGGCTTCAGTGTGAGAGCAGTGTCACTGGCCTGCTGTGATATCGTGGATGACCAATAGCTGCATTGTCCCCAGATCCCTGTTGAACTTGTTTGCATGCTTTTCCTAAATGCATCTCTGATTCCAGTTACAACCCCCCCCCCCCAAAAAAAACAAAACATGCAATAAGGTTTATGGTGCATCAGTATGCTACAGCAGAGGTTGAATAGTGAAATGTAACCTTGGGAGCTTTCCTGGCACTTTGTTGATTAATGTTATGTAAAGACGTCCCTCCCTCCTGAACCCCTGCTCTCTTGAGACCTCTGCAAATCACAAAACGGAAAATTGCAAATGTTGGGTGCTCATGGTATGTTACTGAGAAAGTTAATCTCGCTATGTGACACTGCATTGTGATCCTGCCCCAGGGACGTCTGTGTTTATGTGTGTACATGTGAGGATGTGATGAGCTGCAGCTTAAAGCCAGAGGCATCAACACATTCATGTTTCCACAATAAATGCAAACAAGCAGTCACAGCCCCGAGTGCCACAAGGGATTGTGGCAATCAGGCAAAACCATGATTTGAAATACTGCAGCCATGCATGTAGTTGACTTATCCCTTTGGTCCAACCTTCATCAACAAAGACTGTTTTCTTAACGTCCTCCCCCTAATACAGCATGGCACAACCATTTTGGTTAAAATTTTCTCTGCAGGTTTTTAAACAGCCATGTCAGTGGAGTGTTGAACACTTGCCAGGCTCCCTGAAGCCACTGCTCCTGGCTTCAGACTAACCATGTGCATACGGCCCTGTGATCGCCCAGGGGCCCCGATGTGCCCGACCCATGCTCTTTTCTCCCCGGGTTGTATATTATGAAAGTTTTTAACTAAAAACAAGTATACTTTGGTACAGACATTATCTGACTAATAACTTTAGGCACAGGCTATCCACCATGATGCTGGCTAATTTCACTTGAGTGAAAAATGACTACACAACGAGCTAACATCAGTTACATCCAACCAATGTAAGATAAACTTGGGAGAAAAAGATGAATTAATTAATCCTTATATCTCAATTTATCACAAGGATTGAATTGCATGTTTAAAATAAGGAGCCCATACCGTATGTTTATTTTAATTATATGTTGTATATTGTACATTTATTGTATTCCTTATAGATTACCCCAGCGGGGGCAGTTCAATTTTATTATTGCTAATACACATGACACTGTACCTGTGTTTGCTTTCTTCAACAACACGGATGAAAATGAGAGGACAAGATGAAGGGATAGATAAAGGAAGGAGAGAGGAAGAGTAGGTGCTGCCCACTGTGGCCAGTGGAGGATTAGCATGATGTCCCTGTGCTGCACAGATAGCGACTAACCAGATCACATTCAAACTGTCTAGGACTAATTAGCACAGACACATGTAATATAATATAATATAATATAATATAATATAATATGATATTCTTTATAGCTATAATTATGGATTTTTTTTAATTGAGCATCTTAAAATATATATACACTATTTAGATCAGGTAAATCACTATAGATTTGGATCATATTCCTCTGAATGTTCCACAACATTTTTTATCATGTGCTTTCTCCAAGGTCAAATATGAAGTCACTTCAACTGATATGCTTTAAGTTTGTTAGCATTTGTGACAATAGCTGATTAAGCCAGTGTAGCTGATGTAAAATAATTTATCATAACACCACTCATAGAAAGATATGCAATCTTGGGGATGATATGTTATTTAAGGTCTCATTTACATGTAAATTAAATATGATGCAGATTTGGCACGTATTCATGAAAAATAAATAATGTGGCCACCCCTACACAAGATTAAGCATAGGGCCCCCAAAAATCTAAAAGCGGCCCTGCCTACAGGCTCTTGATAAATTGAGCAGGGAGGGGGGGGGGGGGGGACCTTGTCCTCACTTGGCACACAAAGACTGTTTGTTGCATCGGGAGAGATTAACTGTGACTCAGTGACTAATGCAACAATAACACTAATAATGTTTGGATAAGCTTGAGAAAAATTCCTCCTCAGACTCTTAAAAACATGTTTTATCCCTTATAACAGGACCTGAATCCAGAGACTACACAGTCAGCAGTGTTTTAGATTTACTGAGTAAATGGTGCAGAACTGCAGAATGTCACAGTGTATCCAAGTTAAAGTCTGCGTAATTAACGATGATGCATACTAACTTAATCACATTAACAGACACTGGGAAGTCGGGGGAAATACTGAAGCATTTTGAATGCTGCACTACTATATGGCTGATGCAATTTTTTTTATCCGTGCAGTATAAAACGACCACTCCAGTATATCAAAGCCAACACAGAGGTTTGGTGGTAATTCAGGGCAGTAAATGTTGCCCAGGAGACTTTCCCAGTGACAGCTATAGATATGATTTACAAGGCCTGCAGCAGACTTTCACTGCCTCAGATTAACTTCTATACAGACATCCAGACTGTCGTAGATTATCTGCAAGATGCGTTTTAACTAGTTGAATATTATCACGTTTTGTTTAATGGAGTGGGCTGTGAGGAAAAAGATTTTTATAAATGGCCAAACATGAGTTTCATTATTGAAAGAATAACAGAGTCAGAGAGGATCCAAGGAACCTACCTATGGGTAAGGCGAGAAAGAAGGGCAGCCAGCAGAGAGTAAACATGCCGACCACAACTCCCAAAGTTTTTGCTGCTTTCTTCTCCCGGGAGAATTTCAGAAGTTTCACCGTCAGGGAACTCCTTGCTTGTTGCGCTCTTCCCTTGCCGGGGCCAGAAGAGGCTCCGGGGTCCTGCTCCTGCACCTGGGACCCCTTGTGGATCCTGAGGGTCAGCTCGCTGGAGTTCATCCTCTCGCGCATCACACCTGCCTCCAGGTTCTTAGTGGTTCGTTTGGCGACTATGTACACGCGACAGTACATCACCAGTATGACCACGAGCGGGATGTAAAAGGAGCCGAGCGAGGAGAAGAGCGCGTAAAACGGCTCCTCGGTGATGGGGCACACCGTGTCGTCCGGCGACGGCGGCTGCTTCCAGCCGAACAGAGGCCCGATGGAGATGACCACCGACAGCACCCACACGCCGAGCATGGCCAGCAGAGCCCGCTTCTCCGTCACGATGCCCGGGTACTGCAGCGGGTGGCTCACCCCGATGTACCGGTCGATGGATATTACGCACAGGCTCATGATGGACGCGGTGCAGCACAGCACGTCCACCGCCGCCCAAATGTCACAGAAGATCCTGCCGAACACCCAGTAGTCTAGGATCTCCAGGGTGGCGGACACCGGCAGCACCGTGGTGCCCAGCAGCAGGTCCGCGATGGCCAGGTTGATGATGAAGTAGTTCGTCGGGGTGCGCAGGTGCCTGTTGCACACAACCGCGAGGATGACGAGGATGTTGCCCGCGATGGCGAACACGATGAAAGCCCCGAGCACCAGAGCGAGCGGGATGGCCCGGCTGAGGTGCACCTCGCTGGGCTCCGTGTGGTTTCCCCCAGAGCCGTTGGTGGAGTTGACCTGGGAGAACAAGCCCGGAGTCCCGTCGAGATCCGACGAGGAACTATTTTTCCAAAATGCTGTGACATTGTCAGTGCTCAGACTCATTTTGACTCAAGAGGTCCTCCATAGCAGGCTTCAGATGACTTGGAACCGCAACTCGCACGAAGAGCTTCACCAAACATAAATAAACTTGGTCTATAAGGCGCAGCTCTGCATGGTTTAACCTCGCGTTTCCAAATTAGTGGTTTGAAATGGTGAACTCCGCACACTGGTTTAGGAGGAATGCCCATGCGGTCCCTCTCCCTCCACTCTCCTGTGGGCTCAGAGGAGATGTGAGGGGGGCAGCAGCAGTCGTCCCCTGCCTCCTCGCCTGTCCACCTCTTACAGCTCTGCCATACACTGACTGGACATACTTCAATACGAGTCTATGAAGCGCAGATGACGCGTCATTACATGAACAGTGACCCCACAGTCACATTTTACGCACAACTTTGTGAGATGGAGAAGGTTTTAGGGGACGCGCCTCCCTGGTCTTTAGTATTCCCCCCCCCTCTCTGTTGGAGGGTAATAACTGGACAACGTGAATTCAATTACTTCTCTGCCAGAAACATTAACTGTATTTTTGGTTAGCTTGAGGTCCCTTAAAATAGGCTTTATTGGCAGGAGAATAAACAGGTTATTAGAAAAACCTAACTGAAGGTATGCCTAGCTATATACAGTATGTCCCAGTGTAAATAAACACTGAAATAAGATCTACTCATGTTACTTCTGTGCGATTCTTGAAATACTTAACAATGTAAATAATGTGTCCAGACAGGCAACCTGAAGGTTTAAGCCAAAAAGGTATAAGTAGATAAGAAAATCACATAAAACTGCCCCTCCTAAAACAGGTATTTCTCCTGAAGTACATTCCTATTATGGTAAAGCACAGGAGCTTCTCAAAGTAATCTCATTTTGGACTTGAGCTCACTTAGTAAGGAGTGACTGATTTAATGGGCTGAGTTCAGACACATGCACATTCCTCCTAGAGCTGTGGTTCCTCCTATTTAAGAGCATTTTAACCTTCTTATGATGTAACAGTGGTCTACGAAAGCGTGGAAAAAAACGAATCCTCCCAAAACCTGCAGAGAAGCGAAACTTTTATGATTCAAGGCAATAAAACAGAAGACATTCAGTTTCATTGGGAATCTTTCAAACTCTTTGAGTGTGATTTTATTTACCCACTGCGCTGCAAGTTTGAGATTTACAACATTTTGTTGGAAACATACTCTGCAGTGACTCTTTCTCCTCAGGTCTGTTTATGACCTCAGGTTTTCGTTTCAACCATGAAGGTCTGGGATGTTGAATTTGAACGAGTGTATTAAACATAAACATTTGCTCTGAATATTTATCCTTTATTCTCAAGTATTAAAAATCTCTTCTCTTTTTCATGCATTATATTTTTTATCAGACCAAAAGTGCAAAGTCTTAACTTTATATTTTTTTTATATCTCATCCTTGACTTTTTTTTATCCAGAAAGTAAATGTGCTGTTCTTTGTGTTTGTCGTTGATCACTGATAATGTAACTGTGTGATTAAAGCAACGCGTTCATAAATTTAACAGCATCTTCACAGCTCAGAAGTGTAATTTAACAGATTCCACTCTGGCACATTCAAATGTCTTAACCAGCATTCATTTCCATAAAAACTCAAAGAAAAACCCAGATTCAAAACAGAGAAGAGAGGGCGGATGTTGGTTTTGGATAGGGCAACTCGAATGGTCTGTAAGAAAGAGCCACAGTCTCAATTAAATAGCTGGTCAGCAAGCAAAGAAGTAAAAGAAACAGAAGCAAAACTAGATCTGCACTCCGCAGAGCACATACCTCCTCTGAGGTCCAACAATCCTACACAGGATGATGACTTCTTACCATTGACATTTACATGGAGAAAGGATGTGGTCTGATAAAAACAGAGATGATTTATTTGTCATTAAACATAGTTATAAAGAAACATAAACAAATTCTGCCCCCTAATCCGCATCTTGCCAAAATGTAAAAGGTCCCTCTCAGGTCCAGGCCTCATCCTTCCACCAAGTGTGATGGGAATTGGTTCTGTAGTTTTTGTCGGAACCTGCTCAGAAATAAACCAACAAAAACACACAGGTGAAAACACAACCTCCATGGCTTGGGTGGAAATAGTTACCGGTTGTGTTGCTTTCCAAAGTTGTATTGTGAGAAAAATATCATTACAAAGATCTGTGTTCACACAGATTTGTGAATCAGTTGTATTTTAACAGTGCTGGTGTCAGTATTTGGTCTCATCTCATCAACTCATTTGAAAATAGCCAATTTTATTAAACTGGACTTGAAAATCATCTCAGGATGACCAATTATTTGTGTTCTGCAGGTGTTCCATCTTCTCATATGAGGGATGTTGTTTGGTCAAACCGGGAGCACTGCTGGAAAACGACATAAAAAAAGGTCTTTCATCAAACTGTTATACTGAACAATGTGCAAAAAGAAATATATATATTTAGCAAAAAAACGAATATATATGATTTCAAATAAGATTATTGTCATAATTTATGTTTTGGTGCGTTAAATTTTTATCCTAAGTATTTAAGGTGGACTCCAGGAAGCCTTGCTGCACTTGAACTATTTCTTAATAAGCAAATCATAATTTCAGTTACATGAAAAGTGCTTTGGAGATCAACTTAAAACAGCTGAGTGAAATAAATAACTCAACGCACTAAACGTAGTTTTCAAACAGACAGCATGAGAATCTCCAGAGCTCAGTGAGACGTGCGGCTGTTAATCAAGACATCCCTGAAACGTGACAGTGTGGGGCAGTATTCCTTCACTGCGTCTCAATCCTTACATGTACACACTCAGGTATTATGTTCATCTTTCTTAAAAGATTAACCGCCTGGAAGTATCTCAGTTCAGATCTGTGTCTGGACGTTAGTGCCGCGATGAACTGCCTCTCACTGCCCATTTGATCTGATTGAATAGACTGAGCTTTCTAATATCATAAAAGCTTGTGCTTCTCAGCGCGCTGCCAAGTGCCCTGAACAGTCTCATATCGCTCGCTGGAAACTCAACTTGAGCGGGAGCGTCCACTGTCTGTCGGTTCGCTTCAGTGGTGGGGATTTGCCTTAAATTCAAGAGGATCAACTTTTTTTCTTGGCAGGGAAAGCAAAAATAAATCTTAAATTACATAAGACGCGGAGCAATTTCTTTTTGAAGACATGACTCCACGTTTTGAGCCTTGATTTGTCATTATCTTTATCCATTTTAACATTAATCTGGGATTTAGAAAGAAGATGTTTTTCTCCTAAACGGTAGAAAAAGACATATCCAAATTTAGAGTACTTTGTTTTAGTGATGCCAGAGATTTATTTATTCTTAGTATGATCTCATTTCAGAAAAAAAACTGTACATTTCATTTCATCTGGCCTGATCTTTATTCATTAAACTGTTTGAGTTCAGTCATCTGGGTAAAATAGTTTTACTCCTGCAAAGAGTTTAGAGGTGAGAGGTGAGAGGTCCGAGTCTCACTTCGACCTTATGCTCCTGTTCAAGGCCGGGACGCCGTCTGGCCCGGTCATGGTTCTACTCTGCTCATTGACTCCACATGTTCACCATTATTCAGTTCACCAAGGGAGACAAATGCATTTATTACCACACTGAACAAACAGAACAGATTTAGGAGCAGCTTGATCTGTGGCAAAATTAATAAATGATTTGACTGAGCTTTAGACAGGGTTGACTGCTCATCAGCTCTGAAGCACATGATGATCAACCGGTGTTGTTTTCAGATCCTTAGCTAAAGGTAATTTCAAATTATTTTCAATATTATTTGTATAGCCAATAACATACATTACCTCAAGGCACTTTATAGTTAGGTCTATAGAGATACCACACAGTTCCCACAATGAAAAACGTTGGAAAAAATGTTTTCTCCCTTTTAACAAGAGGAAACTTCTAGTAATAATAATAATAATAGCTTCATTTGTATAGCACTTATCTAAACAAGGTTACAAAGTGCTTCCCAGAATAATCCATGGCAAAAAGAGGAATGAATTATAATAAAAGGTATTAAGAGAGAGACCAGGAACATCTCATTTGAACTCTGTAAGACTGGTTGTTGTTATGGAAATAATATTGATAGTATAATCATACAACTACTTCTGATGATAATAATAATAATAATAATAATAATAATAATAATAATAATAATAATAATAATAATGATTTTACATGTTAAAGTTAAACTCCTGTTATGGTTTTGTTCCATCAATAGGCAGAGAAGCACTTGTGAAGCCCACTCCAACCCAATCTATGGCGGCCCACCTGGACGAGCAGGCTCCCGCTGCCTTGTGTAGCTTCTCCCACACCATACATGGATGTTGTGTAATATGCCACAACCCAGAGAATACTGGCATATCTACTGGGTTCAGTAATACAATTTTGTCCGGGCCATAAATAGACTCAAGGAGCCGAGATACAAGGATAGAGAACACAATTAGCTCTTCCAGGTTTCTTTCTCTCAATACGTTTGGGCACTTGTCTTGGAGAGAATAACAGTTCACGCTGCATCGCGGCCTGTACGTTTTCTATCCATCACCACGAGGAAGTTTCATTTCGGCGAGTTTAGAGTCTGCAAAAATAGCTTCTATTACCTGCAGTTACATAAGAGAACACATCTCTCATTGGTAAGGTTACATTCCCCAAAACACTAGTTGGCAAAAACAATGTGTAGTGAACCACATGGGTTGCTAGTAAGCTCCATCTCTATCACTGAGCTCTGGATTCTCAACCTCAGGGCTGGTGTGTTAAAGATATAACATGAAACAATTCCTCATTCAAATGTCTAAAAACGATTAGACCTATGTTGCGTATTTTGTTGACTTATTTACCCACATTATCCAAAATGTTTCCAACAATTTTCAAACGCAGAGAAATCCATGTTTTTATTCAAGATAACAGGACGTTTAATTTTAGTCGCATTTTAAATGTGCCATCGCCACTTTGTCATCTCGCAAATGTTGTACGATGAAGGGAAAACACTGAGTTAGCTGGTTAGCCAGTCGGCTGTTCTTTCCTTCCGCTGTCTCTGTATAGTTCACTTGTAATGGATCATGATTATTGTTTGCTTCGTGCTGTGTGTTCTGTTGTCGAAGTTCTCCCAGTAAATGGTAAGTTGTCATGGTGGTGAGGATTTAAACTCCCATGATCCCTCACAATGTCATCAAACCAGGGGGCTGTACTTCGAACCGGGAGTAGCGCCTATTGGGGTAAATCACATGGTAAACTTCCCAGTATAAAAGCACTGCCCACTGACCAATCAATTCCTTTGAAAGGTGACATCGCCGTTCTGGGAATAAACCTCTGTTCACGTTAATGTTGGTCTTATAAAACGTACATTATGTAACTTTGGCCACGAGAGGGCTCTCAATTTAAAAAACAGCACAATACCTTGTTGATGACGCATGAAGCAGTTGGATCATGGGAGTTCGGTTACTGGTAAGGCAGATAGGATGCAATTAAAAGGCGACACAAACAAAATGTCCTTTTACATTGGATACAATTGTGGGATTCCCTGTGTTTTAACATTGTTGGAAACAAGTCAACAAAATCTACAACATAGGTCTAGTTGTTTATAGACACTTTAATAAAGAATTGTTACTTACTTTATCTTTAACTTTAGAATGAGATAACAACTCGTTGGACACAATTAACTGTTACAAATAATTACCTTATAATAACCCAAACCCTAACCCTTGTATTTTTACAATCTAATCAATAGCATCTAAAAATTGTTTTATGCATATCAGGTTACTGGTGATGAATAAATCTTTCCATAAGTGTTATACTTGACTATGTTCCCTTCAGTCTTCAAATTCCTGCCTCTCCCTTATAAAAACAAGGGAGATCCCATCTGGTTTCCTCTGAACCAGCTCACGATTCACACTTCAGCTCATGGATGTGACAGGCTCCGCCACCTGCTTGCACATTTCCCCAAAACCACAACACAGACACCAGACGGAGGCCGACAGAAGCCGAGCTAATATTTTTGTTTCCCAGACAACAGACATTGGACTCTTGCTTAGTGGTTCGTATTTGGGATATCATGAAATATCTTGGACAAGAAAGCCACATAGCCGTCCAAGTCTCCAATGACTGTCATTGAAAAGCCGAAAGGAAGTTAAACTCTCCTCTGGGACTCTGCTGGGATTTGCTGGGCAACATCTCTGCATTCAGAGCGACTGACCAGCTACCGACTCTGCTTTATTTGTTTATTTTACATTAAACAAAAACTTCAATAAACTTGGATGTTAGAATCTTTCCTTCCCATTGACGTTATTGTTGTCGTCTGGCAGCTGTGACAGATTCCACAGCACTGGGCTGATTATTGCGATGGAAGAATCCCAAAGCTTTTCAGCTGAAATGTAGATGAGGTGAATAGAAACTATTTCCCCTCTTTTCACCACAAGTCAGACTGCTGATTTTAGCATTTTGCTAATAGTTTATGAAGCTGCTTCTACTGCACTGCAAATGCGCTCTGCTGCAAATGGGAATACGTGTCGGTTGATATCATGTACACTGCTATCATTTTAATATACTGTATATATATATATATATATCTATAATACGTGAACTACCTCCTTTATCCCTTAAGTTCTTTTGAATTTGCATTTGGACAGCAATCACACAATTTTCTTACATTTCTCACTCCCTGTCCTCCCTGTGAACGAGTGCAGTGATAAAGAGGATATCTGATTTTAAATATCAGAGAGAGATGAATTATTTTCTTAGCAGGAGCAGTTTTGATTTTTTTTTTAATTATCAGCTGAATAGAGTCATTTTGCTTTTAGTAATCTTGTTGATAATTAGACAAAGGCTGTTTTTCACATTACCTTCTCTGTACCACGGTGGGAGGGAGAATCAAGCAAAGGTTTCTCACTTTCTTAATTTTATTTTCCCCTTTTCAAAATATTTCATAGATAAGCAACAATTTTACATTAAAATGTCCCCAAAAAATAGACCTATGTTATTTATGTGGTCCACACTACCCACATTATCCAGTATGTTTACAACAATCTTCAAACCATGAGAAATCCACAACTTCATTCACAGTGTCATCCAACTATGTCTTTTGTTATCGTTTTGATTAAGAGACCCCCCAGAAGCCAACGTTATATTGTACATTTAATAATGATGCATTGCATTTTCTGTTCCTGCAGTTTGTTCCGTTATTGCTCTCAGTTGTGGGTTGTTGTGTTATGTGTTGATTACACCGTAATACATCCCTCTGGTAATGCTGGGCAACACATTCAAACTTAGAAATTTGCAGCAACAGTCTTGTTGACACAGTGACTACATCTGTCTGATCGGATCATGTAATGTGATTTGGTCCGATCCGAATCTTCGGAGTTTGAAAATGACTCTTGTGTTTGTGGATCTTGGACCAGAGTGCTACAATTATTTAAGGACAACTCGATCCTGGTGATTACATGACAGCTTGGGGGAGGCTCAGCAGCACACATCACTCAGTAAAGACTTATGAAAGGAGAAGAAAACGGATTTCATCAATGCTGCTCGGCTGCCAGTGTGCTAGAGGAGACCAAACGGTTTTGGCTACACAAAAGAGCAGATGAATAGTCTTTCTCTTGCCTGTTACATGCCTGGGGCATGATTGAGATTATCTGGTAGGATATATCTCGAAAACAATATCTTTTAACTCAGCCTCTGTGTGGGTTTCAGTTTGTCTGCTTCGACTTCTGCTTCCCATCTCTTCACATCACTGCCCCTCCAGGATAAGTTCTCATATCTGCCCACACCATCACGATGGCTGCCTGTACTGTTATATACACCATGCAATGGGGCATTCACTGCCGCACATTGATGTGATACCTGCCTGGCTGGAATGAACAGCTGGCAAAGAGGTGATTTCCTCCAATAGTGGGGAAACTGCAAGTCCAGCATTTTCCTGCAGCCACTATTCATAATTGACAACAAGGAGTCGGAAGCAGTGAGCGTACTACCACTTAAATTTGATAAATATCTCGTATGGTTCTTGGCTGACCCCATCAGAAATGCTCATGGCTGCGGAACCAGTCTGTAAGCACAGGTTGTTGGACATAGACAAAAAGAAGGTGTGCGTGTGTGTGTGTGTGTGTGTGTGTGTGTGTGTGTGTGTGTGTGTGTGCAGTTGGGGTTGTAGGACGGTGTGCTCATCAGAGGGGATTCTTGGCTGCTGATGCTTGAGGCTGTAAATGGCCTGGCACCGGCCCAGGCTATACATTCGCAGCGAGCTGCTGAGTTGACACTTCAGCAGTGTGGTGAGCCCCAACCATTACATGATTGCCTCAGAGGTTTTTTGAGGAAAGTGAGACTTGTTATATCTTCAGCATTTGCTCGGCAGGATGGTGGCGATAACTGTCCTCTGCAGGTTCTTGTGACAAACTCAGCAGATGATTGTCAGGTTTATGCACTGAAATGAAACCGCACCTTTTGTCCTCGCGGGCAGGGGCGGTTCTGGGTAATTGGAGGCCCTGGGCAAAGAACAATTTTGAGGCCCCCCCCCCCCCCCAAACAAAAAATCTATTTTGACTATGTGTGTGTGTATGTGTGTGAGAGAGAGAGAGAAAGAGAAAGAGAGAGAAAGTGATTAAATAAGTGTGTGAGAAAGGGAGACATGTGAGTTAGTGTTTGTGTCATACTAACCCAGGGGTAGTCAACCTTTACTATCGAAAGAGACATTTTGCCCCCTCTTCCCCCAAATTAAATCTGCCTGGAGCCAAACAAATATTTGATAACACAGGTTATAAAGTTATATATATAGTTATACAATATATATAAAAACTATAGATTGTTGCATTTATTAAATTATAGAACGACAATAAAAAAACTGTTTAACTGCTATTTCAACCTGTTACAAAAAAGGAAAACACCAAACTCTTATGAAGAGGAGAACATAATACATGTGTAGGCCTACTTTGAATTAAATGAAACACAGAACTCTGCTTTTTTTGCTCATCTCCAGCTTGGTACTTTTCAGCAGATGCTGTGTGCTCGCTCTGGAAATGTCTTTCAACATGACATTTCATATTGTTTGCTAATTCCTCGCCACATATCAAGCATACAGGTGTATGACAATGTATGGTGAATTGTCATACACCTGCATCGTTGCATCGTTGGCAGTGAAAGCAAATTAATCTGTCCACGCAGAATTAAACTCTCTATTTACCTCATCTTCCATCCAGTCTGCATCTGAGAGCTCTGGGCTGTCCTTGACTTTCTTTTCACAAAACTCTTGAATCTCTGCTCTCAGGTCCCATACTGTTTTAAGCACTTTGTCCAGACTGAGCCATCTGACAGCTGTGTGGGAGCCTATGTCCCCATGTTCAGTCTCATGCTCCTCCAAAAGTGCAACAAACTGTCTGTGATTCAGCTCCTGCCCTGATAAAGTTAACTAATTTAGTTACAACATCAGTAACATGATTCATTTTTAGCACTGACTTACACAACACCTCCTGATGTATAATACACAGGGTTCATACATATTTTTAACCCATGGATTTCCATGACTTTTCCATGACTTTCCATATCTTTAAACCAACTTTCCATGACCAAACATTTTGTGAGATCTCAGTGTATACATGCAAAAGAGACTAAATTTAGTATTTAAGCTAACAATGAGAATTTCAAAGCATACAGTAAACCTTGAATTACACAAATGAGTGAAACAATAGTTTGATTGACGTCTGTTGGCATGTACTTTTCCATTTGTAGCCAAGCATGGTTAAATCTACACTTCCCTGGCGTAGTGCATTATCTCACCTGCTTCCCCACCGAACATTTCAATTAGTATGAGATAGTATGCCTACTTATATTTTGAGCGTATTTCTTTTAAAAGCATTTGAATTAATTAAAACTCAGTGTAAATGAACGACATGAAAATATGAATATAACAAATCTCCATGACTTCTCCAAAACTTTTGGGATTTTTTTCAAGCACTTTTCCAGGACTGGAAAATAAACATTTAACAATTCAATGACTTTTCCAGGTTTTTCATGACCGATGTCCTCGATCCTTCTCGTTACGTTTCGTCCGTAAAAGTCTCTCCGTGCTTTGTCTCGTAGTGGCGGTTCAAATTGCAATCCTTAAAAACAGCGATCTTTTCTCCACAAACTAAGCACACGGCTTTCCCATTGACTTCAGTAAATAAATACTTAGCAGTCCATGTCTCGTTGAAAACTCTATCTTTCTTCTCTTAACGTGGGCTGACATTTTTGCGGACTTTAGTAACTCAAATCTCTTCTTAACTCCATTCGCCAACACATCATCCGCTCGCGGCATTCAGGATGTACGTCAGGTAAATGTTAAAAAAAGGCACCTTCAAAATAAAAGAAATGTTGTTGTATTCTCTGCATGAATTTCACTTATTTACATGTGATTCCTAATATTCCGTTGACCTCACGCGGGCCGGTCACAGACAGCCAAAGGGCCGGATGCGGCCCGGGGGCCATACAATGCCCAGGTCTGCTGTACAGTGTTGTGCGGGCGAGTGTGTGCGTGTGTGTCCCCAGACATCACACACAAACAGGCCCCGGGGCTCCGCCCTCTCACATCCGCTCAGAGACACAGAGTGAGATCAGAGCTCGTTCCTGTTAAGCAGCCGGTCAGTGACAAACAAGACACAGTGTTCAAAAACCAAGTTGAAAAGAAAATACGATGAAGCCTGTCTTGCTATTGGGTTCATATTGAATGAAGGAGGACATGAGGAGTGATTTATTTGAAAAATAAAGAAAAAAATCATAAATACGACGAGGCCCCCTGGTGGCCGAGGCCCTGGGCAACTGCCCGACTTGCCCAATGGGACGCGCCGCGCCTGCTCGCGGGGCTAACAACCTGCCTCCTCCAGTGACAGGTTGTTAGCTCCATCATCAGATGCTCTATCAGATTGCATGTTGGTGGCAACCTCCCTCTGTTATATGTACAGTAAATATTGTAGAAATTTTGCTCCACATGCAAGACTCTGCTGAGTTGCCTGTAACTCTACATTTCAATACCAACAATATTTTTGAACGCCATCTTATTCCATCTGGATGTAACCAGCAGTTGGTGACATATTGTGGCTATATTCAAAGGAATGTGTGTGTGTGTGTGTGTGTTTGAGCCGCTTTCTGTCTTCAGAACTGAAGATTGATTGTCACTTTTGGCACAGGTTGTGATAAAAGAGTGTGTAGTGCGGAGATGTGCGCCTGGGAGTGTGAGAGTGTGTACTTCGTGGAACAAACGGAGCTGACAAACTAAAATACTCAACTATTGACATGAGAATAAGAAGAGTACAGATAAATTATAGCAATTATGACTAATAACTTTCTTTGTTCATCTTTCCATGACAACAAACCTTAAACTGATTTGATTGAAGTTTCAACAATCATGGACTTAGTTTTTTTATGGACTAACACAGTTTAATTCAGTTCCACTGCTTATATCTTTTCCGGCCTGTGTCTTAGCCCATCAACAAAATTGAAAAAATGGAGAATGCAGACGCTTGTCAGTCGATGGTTGAACGATAAGCACATCTCTGTATGCTAATCAATGCTGTGCAACAAAATAAATTGAATATTGGCGCTGTGCCGCCAGAGTTAAATGAATTAGTGAAAGCCAATCGTTCAAATTATGCACTCACAATATATCAAGGAAATGTTTTCCTGATTGTCTTGTTTAGACAAAGTAGGATGAATAAACTTGAGGCTGAGGGAGGAAGAGAAAGACAGAGAGAAAGTACATCAACACATTATTGCTGAGTTACAAACAAACTGCATCCGACACATTATAGATCACTGGTTTCAGTTAAGACCACACAGACTGAAATATCTCAATAACAATTGGATGATATACAGCTAAAGTTGTATATGTTTTGTAATAACATTCACAGTCCCTAAATGATTAATCCTTATGACAAAGATACTACTATTACTTCTACTACTGCTACTACTACTACTAAGACTACCACTACTACTACTAATAATAATAATAATAATAACCATAATACATTCATAACAGATCACATTACCAGCATCTCAGTTGTACCATGTTAAACTACGAGCTGATAATTAGCTGTACATCAGAGCTGTTAGTATGACTCTGGACACTTTATGAAGTTTCAGCTCAACTGAATAAACACTTTTTTCCCCTGATGGTTTTAATAGTGGCATTTATGTATTTGTGGATTTTGTTTGTGGGTTTCATCTGATGTTCTGTGTTGGTCGTCTGCTCGAGGATATTTGTTGTGGTTACACTGAGAAAGCCAAACTTGTCAGTTGTCTGTCCTCTCTGTCACGTGCCATGGATCTTGATCAAATTTGGCTGTTGACATTTTTGGATTTGGTGAAACTCAAGCAACAGTCGTCTGTCATGTTAAAAATAAAGTTATTTTTGGTTCTGTTTCAACGAAATGCTGATTAATCTTCATAAGGTTGGTCATGGGTAACTTCACATTCTTAATTAGTTGTTTGATCTTGAACTATGACTAAAACAAGACGCAACAAGAAGTTAGCACGTAAGTTATATCCTAATCCTTCCAGATAAAGTTTTTTCTCCGCAATGTTTGTTTCTCTACAAAAGAAGAACATGAAATCCTAATTGTACGCATAGACAGCCTGTTGACAGTTGCTGTGATGCATTGCTTGCTTCTCTGGATGAAATAAAGCGAGCAGACCCATTTTTGTTCATTGATCCAAAAGAACAGTGCCAAGACGGGTAACATGACCTCAGCATTGAAGCATTGATGAAAACCTATTGAGTTAGGGTGAGGAGAGGGTGAGGAGAGGGTGAGTCAGCCTGTGCCAATGTTTCTGCGTTTCTCAGAATATCCTGTGAAGACTGATAAATATGTCCCTGAGACTGAGGTACTAAACGTGGCCACACAAATATCCAAACGTAACAATGGCTCCTCGGGAGAAGGATAGAAAGGTCGAGACATATGAGCGATGACCTGCTGGAGCTGTCTATTCACATCGATTTTTTTAACTCAAGAGGTCATGATGTCCTTCAGATACAGGTGCACTGTGCTCATTGCTCATCCCACTCTCACTTTTCTTTTCTCATATGAATTGGTTCAAAGGGACGCTTGCCGGCAGAAACCCATCGCAGGCTGTTGGGTCTGTGGAGAACAGTTTGTACATTTGTACTTATAGATAGATGTGTTCAGAAGACACAGCACGTGAGTCACATCATTTTCGTTTTCATCAAACCATCGAGGGACCCCTTGTTTCATATGGATGAGGTCACTGTAATCATTGGAAGAGACCACTCACATCAAGATGTTTCATCATCAAATTAAGAACAACGTTCTATTGATTTATGCTTCCGTGGAAACGATACAAGCAGAGTGACCCCCACAGCACAACAGAGCCTGCATGCATTCAGGCCTGTGTTGTTGCACTATTGGTTTTTGCACCACTGAACCCTCAAATGAGCATTGATCTCTGTGTTCTGTCTTCTCTGGGTTGTTTAAAAACTACTGTTTTAAGTAGATTTTTCAGTTATCTTTCCATTTACTCCCTACATTTTAACATGAATAGTTATACTTTCTACAAGTCAGTTGCATGTCATAGTGACTGAAGCTGTTTGAGCCGGAGTATACGAACAAAGAGCTCCCACAAATTGAAGAAAAATGAGGCGAGAGAGGCAGCAAGCGAAGGAGGGACAACTAGCTGCTGCATACTTGCCTGTGAGACTTCTCTTCAAGTGAGACAATGTAATGTTGCCAGACCCAGAATAACAATTTGACAATAAGTGGCATTCATTTACTCAGCCACATTTATTAACATAGGGCTCAGGTTGAAAAACACCAGCATTACTCTTTAATCTAATCAAGTTCCCCTGATTGGAAGAATCTACATTAGTCAAGTCATGTTTTTCCTCTCATTTATTCAGTAACAAACACCAACTACCTCAGATGAACAGGTCAAGCAATAATTGGTTGATCGTGATGCTTTGGAACCAACTGGAAGGTTTTCCTGTAGAGAAAACATGTTTATAGAAAATAATTGGATATTTTCTATGGGAATAGACACAGATCTTTCCCATAGTCTGTTTGGTTAGCCTTTGTTTGGTCATCTGACATTAGAAAAGGTCTTTGAAAGGGAGCAAGAGGTTTGTGATGCGGGGACCCCGGGCCCAGACTAACTGAGGTCACACCAGGCCCCCTGTAGAGAAAGAAAAGCTGTCAGTACATAAAACTGGCTTTTCTTCATCAAAACATGATTATCTTCTCAACCCCTGCTGCCTTGACTGTATTCAAAGAAAATATCTACAGCACAGCTGTGGTTCAGCTGGTATGTGCTTAAGTTGAAGGTCATTGCCCTTTCTGCGGTTTTCCATCACATCCTCAAGAAGCCTGAACATACTTCATGAGTTCAATCTTAAATTAGTAACTGTTGAGAATAAAATCATGCATCCTGTCAAGGACAACTTTGGTCACTCTTGAAACCGGGTCTTATTCTCTGATTGTGTTTGTTCTTTTGATCCATTTTGGACACCGATGTTTCTTTACCTCTCAAAGTATAATTATGTTAAAGGCATGAATCTATGTTAAACTATTGTAGATGAACAGGAAGACTACTAGCTGGCTTTGTTTTCATGAGATTTATGTAATATTTTATGAATGTTTTCAATAAAATTGTAATCTGTAAAAATACATTTTTTTAGGTCACTCGTATGAAACAAGCTGTAAACACTACAGTCACTTTTAAGTTGATGGGCCAAAGTTATTCTCAGCTGCTTAGACTGAACATGAAGAATGACGACATGACTGCTCCTCAAAAGTGAAGCCAAAGCATGTTTTTTTCTATAATTATTCTCACGCAGATGAATGTTCAAGTGTTAATTTTTATTGTAAGTTTGCTATTAATTGTTTTTTTTTATTGTATTAAAATGGGGTGAAACATAAGGATTGATGGCTGAGACTAACTTCTGATTGGTCGACACTTCAGCTCCAACCCTAGTCCCTACTGTGAAGACTCTGGGTCCAAATCGGTAAGATGGCGGCGTTCCGCAATATATTTTGGCTTCATTTCTAGAAGGAAGTGGAGATGTGTGGTCCATTCTGTTTTGGTGGTGTACATGTGGTTTACAGCTGCCATGAGAGTGGTAAAGCCTATTCATATTTATTTTCATCAATATAATCATAAATAATTCATTAAATGTTTTGTAAATGTTTTGTTATTAGAGCTTTAGTCTTGATGACCCTCTACAGTAACGTTTTTGTCATGAATAAACTTGAGGCTGAGAGAGGACGACAAAGACAGAGGGAAAGTACAGCAACACATTCTTGTTGAGTTACACAAAAACTGCATGAAACACTATGTAGATCACATAGTCCCAATATGATAAACCCCAATGACAGTACTGATAATAATAAACATTTTCAGAACAGATGGCATTTCCATTAGTTGTTAAATGTTAAACTAAGAACTGATAAACATTAGTTGTACATCAGAGCTGCTAGTGTGACTCTGGACACTTTATGAAGTTTCAACTCAACTGAATAAACACTTTTTTTCACGAATGGCTTTAATAGTTGCATTTATGTACTTGTGGATTTAGTTTGGGGATTTCCTCTGATGTTCTGTGTTGGTTGCCTGTTTGAGGATATTTGTTGTGGTTACACTGAGAAAGACAAACGCGTCAGTTGTCTGTCCTCTCTGTCATGTGCCAAGTATCTTGATCAAGTTTGCTGTTGACATTTTTGGATTTGGTGAAACAGTCGTCTGCCATGTTAAAAATGAAGTGATCTGTGAAATGAAATGCTGATGAATCATTCATACACACATTCATACAATCCACTTATGGGTCGCACCTCTATTTTCAATGAGCATCAATTTGGGGCTGAGTATCTTCCCCAAGGACACTTAAGCACGCAGATGGGAGGACTGGGATTGCACCGCCGGCCTTCTGGTTATAGGACTACCACTCTACCCCCCAGCCTATGCTGCCCAAGCTCCTCAGAGCTGATTGAATCTACAAGGTCGGTTAATAATGTGCTACAAAGAGCAACCTTTTTTTCCACATCACATATTCCTTCATTGCTAATATTAACATACAACCCCTCTTGCCCCAAAATATTCTTATTAGAATAAAAACACCAGTTTCCCCTTGATTCCATTAATCTGATTTGCCAAGGGCCACAGGATGTAAATTTAATAACTCTTATCTGCATCTCTGGAATAAATGTTTCCCATCTTTGCCTGACTGAAATGTGTCACACAAGGTCACCATTGATTCACCTTGCTGGGGTTTTTATCTGTTAAAGTAGCAAAGAGGCTGCACGGTATTCTAATTTTCCATAACCACCAGCTGGTCCCGTTACATCTGAGTAGAGAGATGTTTTCCTCGCCGGACAGAGTTATCCTTCCCAAAGGTAGATGGTGTATTTATAGGGTCATATATTTTTGCTGCCGCTATAAATCTCAGCTCCCAGGATCCTTCACAGTGTGTGGACGTCCAGTGCATCCGCTCAGTCAATAACTGGCAACAGATAGCGTGGATTTGCTGATGTGAGTAATCATGAGCTGAGGTCATACGTGAGTGATTTGTTGTCGTTCCAACAAACTGTGGAAAACCTCCTGTGCTGCACTCACTATGAGAGCTTCACATTATATGCAAAAGATATTTTTCGGTGCACAACATGAACAACAAGAAAGTTTCTTCATGGCATTGTGTTCATCTTTTTCACAGGACTTGCCAAAATGGAAAAAGTACATGAGTCAAAATAAACTTTGCGTGGAAGTTTGTAAATAAGTCCCAAAATAAGGCTTCACAGAGAGCTCTCTTGACATTGAGCATAGCCAAATCTCCATAAGGAGGGAGATATTTTCATCCTGAGAATTGCTGTAGACCATGAGATCCTCCAGCAGTGATGAGGACCAGGGACTTGGAGTATTTCTGTGGATGTCTGTACTCAGTCAACGCCGGTGAGAGAGCGAGTTGGATTACCAGCGTTTGCTGAATTCCAAATTGTCAGATATGCAGCAAAGTTTCTCAATGCAGCTCAAAGTGTGAAGTCATTTCAGGGGCTTTTTCTTGCCAGTGAACGAACGCAGATATCAAAACCACTTCTGTTTAGTGTCATTCATCGCACTTCATCCCAGGAGGCAGTGAGAAGAAAAGTGCTCAGGCCAAGATAAAGTTATTCTTTGTCACCATTTCAGGAGCAGCATTAATATCTGCTCATAGAAGCCGGTGCATTTTGCCTTCGGGACATTATCAGCAGTGTAACCCGATAAAAATCGAATCTGAGTTGTGAAACTGTGAGAGAGCAGCCACTTGGAGCACATTCATCTTTAGGAGCAGCTCATATGCTGTGAACACATGGTTGCAGTTAGTGCTGGGGGAGATATTAGACAGTGACAAATGTTTGAATCGGTGTGTTATTATTTGAGCCTGAGTTTGTCTAATGTGTGTGTGTAGAATGTGGACGCGTAACCATGTAGCATAGGGACGTTGAAGTGAGCCTGAAGCAACTCACATGTAAAATAGCAGATGCGGCCCAATTACTAAAACTCAAGTGTTTGCCTTTTTTGGTCAAGATGTTGTGCTCAATGTAAGACTTGGGCCAGTCCTGGTATATTTGATTCATTCTTGGCTGACATTTGGTATTGCTCTGCCTTGCTTGTGGCTCAGATCCGGCAAACAGGAGCCGACTGTCCAAGTGGCATCAGTGCTTGTGGTATTCGGGTTGAATGGAAGTGTTGAGTGTGGTGGGTGTGGGCCGATCTGAGCCACAGTTATGTTGCTAACTTGTTGTACATTTAATTACTGCACAGAATAAACAAACAAGATGTAAGGAGTTAATTACCGAGCTCCAGAGGTGCTTCTGGGTAATATTTTATAATCGTTGTACAGAGCGAGGCTTGCTGTGTCCCCCTGTTTCTATCATAGACTGTTTATAAAGATGGATGACAGAAATGCTCCCTAAGAGTGAAGCCAATGCGTATCGATCGCCACCTGGTGGGGGTCTGCAGTAAACATCATAAACCCTGCCTCCTCCATGTTAGTGGCTGGGACAGGGATCAAAATAAAAGTAAAAGTAACTGTCATTTAAGGTGGTTTCTTTTCACACTGATGTTGAGGTGGAACAACGTGATTGACAGCTGAGACTAAGTAATGATTGGTCGAGCATGTGAATGAGCAAGAGCTGGAGACTGTGGCTCCAGCTCCTGATCGCTATTACAGACTCGCAAGATGGTGGTGTTTGTATCAAGGCTATTTTGGCTTCATTTCGTGGTAATGAGAGGAAGTGAAGACACAGCCGTCTGTGGTTTCTAGTTAGCTCACCAGCTTCATATTTACTGTACAGGCATCGAAGAAAGTGAATTGTGTAGTAAGTTATAAAATGTCAAACTATTCATTTAATAAATGCTGCTTTGTTTGGCGTAACAGCATTTAGTTTAATCAGTTTATTCCCATATGTATTTTCATTGTTACCATTTTGGCTAAGAAAAGTTTTTCCAATTTTAGGTATTTCTTAAGTGATCCTTAGATTAGCACCAGAAAGAACTTTGTTTGCAGAACACTGACTTGCTCTGACTACTAACGCATGCTTATGAAGCTCTTTTTTTAATTGGAGTGAAAGGTGCCATTCGATTTTTTAGCTCAGGTAATGGATGAGTGCTCTGGATGATAATGATGAGAAATAGCTAATTTCAAGGAACATTGGTTTTCGAAGAGCTGGCAGTGTGAGCTTGAATAACTGGAAATTCATTTTCATTAACAACATATTAGTGTTGAGTTTGAGTGAAGCACATATTGCTTTCTTCAAATGTTGAGGAAAAGAGATATTCAATACATTTAGCCATGTCTCACTGTGATTGACCAAACAATGAAAAATATACTTAATTCAGGAGATAAAGTGATAACCAGTGGCTTTGTGAGAAAGGAGACCAGAGGATCAGGGTTAAGTTGAGAAGCTTTGCACTGATCTGACCTCTGACCTCTGAACTCCACAGAAGAAACCAGAGAAATGAATCCCAATTTGAAAAGATTAGCTTTCAAACTGTTGCTTCATTGTTCAGGGTCCTGCTATTGTCCTGATTATTATCTGACATGTACTCTGACTTTTTAGTTTACTCCATGTCCCATCCTCGAACATGGAGGAGACAGGGTTTATAACCTATATTGCAACCAGCCACCAGGGGGATATCAAGATGCTTTGGCTTTTATGTCGTCCATTACGCCAGAGATCAAGTCAACAGCAACATTAAACCATCTCCTAATAGTCACAAAGCAGCAATGAATGGAAACAACTGAATTTATTCACGTTTTCTTGTGCAAACAGTTTTCTGTGTGCTGCGTTTGGATGGAAACCTGGCTAATGTGGCGACTTACTGTAACTCCTGATTAAACTCAAACAGAGCCATCTGCTGCTCTCTTCTACTGATATCCAACAGCACAATTAACTCACACAATCACTGATCCAGCAGGTGACAAATGAGTGGAAAAACTAGAGTAAATGACTGGAGGGATGGAATGAATGCAGAGGCTTCCACATGAGGGGTCACTGTACGGTTTGATGCCTTCACACTCACCAGATCGAAACCAAGCAGAGCTACAATGAGTGATTTTGGACAAAGGTGTCAGTGCTCTCCGACCCCATCCTCTTAGTAATCCTTAAGAAAACACCTTTTTTTATAGATTCCCGCAGACTTGTGTAACATGGAGCACGGCCGCGGTTCTGGCGGCTGAACCAACCCCAAAACACTCAATGTTTTTATTTTTTACAATAATTTGCCTCTCTTGGAGTTCACACTTTATATGATTAAAGAGTATTTTATAGAATCTCCAAGGCCTTACAAACATATTTAAACACAAATATTCTGAATATAAGTCCATCATCTGTCACCTTTGGATTTATCTCTTTGACATTGGTCAGAATCAATCGAAAGGCGCAAACTTAATTACAAAATCGACCAGGACTCACTGTGTGTCACTGTGAGTCCGGAGTATTTGCTTCCAGACAACAACTACTGAAGTTGACATGAGCTCACCAGACCTGGGGCAGCGGCTGCAGATCTGCAGATTGTTGTTTGGATTTTTCCTCTGTTCACCGACTTGATCATTATCTCAGTCTTTGGTCCTGATCCCTAAGAGGAAGCTCTTGTTTAACCTAAACTTACAAAATTTCTAGGAAATCACAAACATTATTGTGTAGTTTTCGGGCTAGGCTTTCAAGAAGAACATTTTCAGATTTACTTTCCAACACCGTTTAAACCTCCCTGGCTGCTGTTAGAGTGATAAAGTAACACAGCCCCGGGGGATATATCAGCTCTGCTTCCCTAAGGAGCAAGATATACTGGAATAGCATCCGGCCCCAAACTACGGAAATTCTTAAGCTTTGGTTCATGTTATGAAGCTGAATGTGACGTCGCAGGGATGAAATACGCTCTGGTCTGTTCAGAGGTCCATGCTTGTGCTTGAAAAGGGCAGAGAACATGCACTTCAACTTCCTCTCCACAGAGCTCCAAGCTGTAAAAGAAGCTCTTTGGCCCGGGCCTGACCTGTGCAGCATCAATCTGTCCATGTAGAAATGTTGCTCCAGAGGGGAAATTACACTGTGGAATGACCTCAGATGTAATCTGCTTCACTACAATGTTTCCTCAGGCCACTGCTTGTCTTTTCAACCCTTACCCCCCATAACTGTTTTTTTTCAAACAGGAGAGATTTTTCTTTACATAAACTGCAAAAGGCCTCCAGGGCAATACTGTGCTTTGGGCTCATTTCGTTTTATTTCACCTGCAGAGAGAGAGTATGTGTGTTTTAGCACAAAAGCAGCAGTCATTACATTATTTGGGGATTTGTTTACATGCACAACAGTGGTCCATGGCCCAAGGGCATCTGACCACTTGCCCTGAGGGTGAACCAAACATGTACATGGACAGTCTGGTATGCACGAGGCAATATAAACAGCTTTTGTTCTCATTTGTGGCTTCCTGTCTCTCTCCCCACCATGAGTCCCAACGAGACACTGCTGTGACCAGCTTCCCATGTGAAAACTGAACTGGGCCATGTGGATACACAGGTGTTTGTATCCACGGGCCACGCTGGATACACACACCCCCTCCAGGTTTCTTCAGGTCAGTACGAATTGATACTAAGAATAGTAACAAAGGCATTACAGGATCTAGACTTAATTATGAGTGGTAGAAAATGGATGAATAGATGGATTTTTAATTTTGCTTAAAAAAATCGCCAACACATCATTAAAGGGATAGTTCACAGAAAAAACAAAATAGTAGATATAAGCTAGACTTATTTAATGCATGAAACTCTTGGGAGCGATCGGATCAACTCCATTAGATACATGACAGTGGAGAGATGACAGGAAATGAGAGGAGAAGGAGATGAGGAAGGACATACAACAAAGGTCTTCGTCCGGAACGTGAACCGGGGAAGTTGTAGCTTAACCCTGAGGCCACCATGGGACCCAGAGACTGCAGCTGTTAAACAAAAAGTCTGTGCTACAGACTGAGAGAGGGACTGTCTACAGCAGGGTACAAATATCTCACGATGAAAAAGAGGTGTTATACAAATAGAAGACGCTGATAAATCACTATAAAAAAAAAGAAGAGATTTGAGTGCTTGGATAAATGAGGGTCGATTTACTGTCAACAGAAACAGGTCACACCGGTCACACCAACAAGAAGGTTGGCGGTACAATCCCCACTCTTCCCCATCTACATGCCGAAGTTTCCTTGGGCAAGATACCGAGCCCCTAAATGGCCCCTCATAGATGTTGAATGCATTAATCGTAAGTTGCTTTGGATAAAAGCGTCTGCCAAATGACATGTAATGTAAATGTAATGTCATTTCCATGGCAGAATTTACACATCATGCCCTGCCTCTTCATGCTCTACCCAGGCTCCACCACTCACCTCACCTGAGTTTGTTAAAGTTCAATGCTGGATTGCTTGAGTTTCCCTTTAATAGGAGCAACTTTGTCTTTTCACTGGTCACTGAGGACTGAACAACAATGGCTGCAGAACAACAGGAATTCTAATCTCCGCTGTGTCCCCTTCGGTCTCGTTTTTGGGGTTGGAAGTAAAATAGGGCATTCAAAGGTGACAATAATTTACTCCCAACTGGAATTACCCTGTAAGCAGGGACACTGGCTGTGGGAAATCAGGACAAAGCACAGCAAGAGGCTTTTCTTTGTTTTCTTGCCTGTACTCTCCAACAGTGTAAGGTCACAGAGGACCCTGGAAGTACATAACGAGGGATTAATGTGGGCCATAAAACATCAGAAACACATGGGCCTTTGTAAACACTCAGCTTATTAGGAATGCAGCACTGAGCAGTCAGATCCTGCAACGTTTAGGAGGCAAAAGTGATTTGTTATTGAAGATAATAACATTTCAGTCAGAAAACTCACGTTCAAACGTAAGTTTTATTAGAGCAGCGCAGCTCGAGTTCAACTCTTCTATCACCAAATTCTCCCAGATGACTTTATTACACTAATAAAATAGCCACATTTACGCAATTTAAAAATAATAACTTTGATTTTAAAATAGATATAATACAGTGTGAATGGCATTTTAATAAAAGTTTTTAAACTTTGTTGCTTGAAAATATATTTCTTCACAGTTTATTAGCCTGAGAGGTATTCTATAAAGCTACGATGGAATGAATACTAGACCCTTCTCTCCCATAAAGCTATGAATTGTGCATATAACTCATGTGTTGAGAGCTTTGTGCTTAAAGTTGCTACCACTTGAATTTGAACTCTGACTTCTTGAGAGTCTGAGAGGAAATGTTTCACATCAGTGCTGATTAAATCCCAGACAGACAGGTCTCCATATCATCAAGTTTCTGGTGGTTTGGAGAAAATATCAATAATTGTAATATTCTCAAAATGAGTAAGAAGGGGATTTCAAAACACACATCTGTAGGTTCAGGATCTGATGTTGGTTCTCAATACAATACTTTGAGTGTTGTTTACATATGTATCTAAAATATCTTTAGAACGATACATGCATCACAGCTCAAGAAGTTATAAATGATTTGCTAACTTGGGATTAATTGCTGAATATCTTAAAGTGATACGTGCTATGTTGTTTTATGTTTCATTACCTGTCTTATTTACTAACATTTTCTGTCAATACATTTACTTCAATCAAAGTATGTTTTTGAACTCACTCACTAATCACTATACAGTTCACTATGTAGGTATAGTTCATGTGAAATTTCCCATTAGTCAAAATCTTTTTTAGATTTTTCTGACACAATGGGAATCCGATTTACTTTGAAATGTAACAGAGATTGTTACCAGATGACACCGGACATTTACTTGGAAAGCCAATTTTTTGTTGGGATTTTCAAATCGGATTCAGTTCTTCCTCATTATATTGGGCGAAAATCCGGAACCAAATAGATAAGCTGAAAACAACTGTTGGTGAGAAAATGTGGAGTCTTTGTTGACGTGTGTTGTTGTACTTTAGATTCTGTCATTTCAGCCACTGAAAACTCTTGAATGTTCTTCAGAGGCTGTTGAGTCAGCAGACGTCACCCTGTTCTCAGGCGACACTAAACGACGGACCACTGCTTGTAACTGTTACAGTGAGTTGCAGGGAATCGGGTCCTCAGTGTGTGTAAAGTGAACTAGGCTAATAATGTGATTCCATTTCAGTTTGCACTGGCTGAAAGACAGTCTCAGTTGTTTTGGAACAAGATGCCTGTCGCTCTTGAGCTCTGTGAAAACTGGATGGAAACAAATGCAGGAATCTACTTGGCAGATACACACTGGCTAATCGACAGGACAGCTTGGTGACCATTTATCACATTAATGATTAAAAGCAGTCATGAATGTCTGAGTGCTTATTTCTCAAGTAAATTTAAGAACTGACCATTGCAGTTGTGCACCAGTGTGTGTGAGGGTGTTTGTGTGTGTATGTGTGTATACATAAATCTATGTTATGCTGCTTCATACTTCTCAGTTGAATTTCAAAGGCAAACATTTTACCTAAGTACATATAACCTCTGAAATGTAATCATTATATCATAATAACTATGTTATTTATGTTATTAATACAAAATATAATCAAGTAATAAAATATCATTGTTTACAGGCCAGAGCTCTTTGGCCGTCCGATTCAACTACTCAGCAATAAGTAAATTCAATTAGCCCCACACTTTTACATACATACTGACAGTGATGTTACATACATTAATGATTCAGTAATCAAGAAGTCAATTTTATATTAAAGTTATTACATGATGTAGTAATCTAACAGTGTATTATTACCTCAACCATTGAGGTTATGTTTTTGTCTGCATTTGTTTATCTGTTATTAAGCAGGTTTGTGTTAAAACTACTAAATGGATTACTTGGTTGAAGGAAGTATGGATCAGGGAAGAGAACATTTGGTTTTGTAGCAGATCTGTTCAGGGGGCAGAAAAAGATTTTGAGTTTCGGGACATTTTAATTTTTTTCTCACTATTGGGCCGAGGCAAAGAAGTCCATTCTGCTATTTTTACTTTTGGTATTTAAAGAATATTTGATACTAGTTCGTTCTTTTTATTTGACTGAATTTTCAAATGATATTGATAATGATATTTACTTGAAGCAGAGTATTTCTACATTGAGGTATTAGTCTACCAGATTTAAATAAGCAAAGGTTCAAGTAAAGGACAAATGATTAACAGTAAAAAAAAATCACTGCGTATTTACATAATTACATGCTGTGAAGCAAGACAAACATTTTACATATACACTGTATAATTTTCATGGTCATAATACAGTAATAGAAAAAGTAATTAATACAAACATTTTTACATTTGTGAGTGTGAAATGTTATGTTTTGGTGGCTTAGAGAGTTGGGGAGATGGTTGTTTATTTACATATCTTAGAAGCTGTTGTTGTCACATAAGGAAGTCAGGGCATCAGCGACATGCATTCCTCACAGACAGACACACAACGTGCTCTAGTTATTCCTCCATTTATTTTCCCTTGCATGTCCGCAGCTTGTAATCCAGGAAACAAACCACCACAATCCCAGATTCAAACAAATCATGTGCTTGTGTTGTGGTTGTCATGGTTCACCAGAAACACGGTTGATGATGGCTCCCCATTCAAGGGAGGTTTAAATTTGGGGGTGGCTCTGGATCAGGGGTTAGAGTGGTCGCCCTCTAACCAGAAGGTTCGGCAGTTTGATCCCAGTAATCCCCTTTCCAAATGCCCAAGTGTCCTTGGGCAAGATACTGAACCCCAAATTGCCCCTTCTCGTATGGAAAATAGCTGCACAAGGATGCACTGTATGAATGTTTGTGAATGAGTGAGTGTAAAAACTGTACTATAAAGCGCTTTGAGTGGTCATAAACACTAGAAAAGCGCTACACAAATATATACCATTAATCATTTATACTTGCAGTTTGCCTCCCAAAATACACAGAGCAAAACTGTACCTCTACATTTTGGCTATTAGTGAGGAGAAGTTTTTCCCCAGCTGTCTTAGTCAGTTTGTCTCCAGACTTTTGTGAGGCTACTGTAATCCACAGAGACCACTTATATAAACAAGCAACGCTGGCATTGTAGCAAGATTGTTTTTAAAGGAATATCAAAATGTAAAAAAAGATGCTATTTATAAGTCAGTGTACGTGAGATACGAGTACAGAACATAATTAGTTTGACAATACAATTCAATGTTGTCTCTCGGCTTTCAACCACGTCACACTGTCTAAATCACTTGCATGGAATTCGTCTGTTGTCATGATGTCAATCTAAGCTACTTTCAACGCCGGCTGCTCTGGGCCAGCAAACTGAATTCACTGACCATGTCATGTGCCTGAAAATAAGTTAATAGGCGGACTTTAGTTGGCATTGTTTGAAGGGCACATATTCTGCTCATATTCAGGTTGATCTTACAAATTTTGGGTATTATCTAAATAGGTTTACATGCTCTAATGCTCAGAAAACTCAGCTCTCCTCATACTGTCGTTCGTTGCAGCTCCTTGTTTCAGCCTCTGTCCGTAACGCTTGGCTCAAAATGTGCTCAATGTTACAATCTCTGCTTTTACAACTGAAGAATTCTAAGAATCCTTTGCATGCACTGCCTTTTTAATGAGAGAAAACGTCCCTCAAAGCCCGTTGCAAACCGTTTCGAGATTGAACATTCCCATGCCGTAAGGACTGGTCCGACCAACCCTTCCTTGCCAAAATGTTGATTTGCCTTATGATATCATCACTACAGCTGACTCTTGTTTATTTTTTAATTCTCTTTTGGAAAGTTACCCGTGCCTGAACGCTGCTTCAGGATCTCCTGCTCATCCTGCTCTGTTGGTCACAGTCAGCCATCTTCCTCACTCACAGTGGTCCCTGGATCCCATTTCTTGCACACACTGGACTCCCCTTTGGCACCTGGCCCTTGTTTGGAACTAGGTCTTGTTGTTTTCCATAGTAACCTGTTTTTTTGTACACAGTTACAATAAATAGTTTATCATCTACCCCTACCTTCATATACATGCAACACAACCAGAGAGACAAATGCACAACAAATATACAGCAGAGTCCAAATGGGCTGAAGGATTCTCTTAAGATAGAAGGATGCAAGCTTCATCATTTCTTTTATTCCAAGAGCAGTGGGTCATTCAAGACCTCCAGGGGCTAAGTTTAACTTGGCATGCAGGCAGTGAAACTTGGCAGAGATTTAGACCATCAGTAATATAGCATATAAATTCCCTACAGGACAAAACAAAACTAAATCACAACATAAATTCCACCCACAAGACTCTGCCCTCTCTAAATATAACAACAAGCTGCTGCTGTCATCATATTTTTGTTATTTCTGACAGGCCTCAAATAAACTTAACATCGACAGTTATACTGATATAGAATTAAATTAAAACACTATTCTCTGAGCATTATTAAAAGTTTTTCAGTAGAAAGATGCACTGAACAAACCAAGAAAAAGTACATAACATTAGAACAACAATAAAAAGCATCAGTGTTTGTGTACAAAGTGGTCATATGTTGTACATATTGTGTTAGTACGCTTGAAATGTGTTACCGTAGGCTAATGAGAGCCTGAGGCTTTATTTATTACCTATACATGACAACATTTCTCTGGTGATCTTGTGAGTGGATGCTATCATATCTTATTATCAGTCCTTCTCCCCTGTCCCTATTTGAACTAATTGTTCCAGGACTGAAGGAACAGGAACTTAAATTAAACAAAATGGTTTGTGACATCACTGAACATTATAAGAAATGTTCCACCTTTCTCTAACACTAAATCCTGAAATAGTTCTTGTGGTGAGAACAATTTATTACAGGTACAAAATGGCACTTCTGCTGGAGGGATTAAAAAAGGTTTGGATGAATAAGACATGATAGTTTATACTGGAAAATAAGAATTAAGTAAAACAAGTTATCAGTGTTAATAAAACACACCCTGAACATCCTGGAATGAAGCAAAGCTTGTAATTGGCTCCTCTGTTAAGCTTTGTTGTTATGTTGGACCCCAAAGCAGACACTGATTGTCAGATTTGATTAGAGGGCTAGTGGACACTGGCTTGAGGAGTGAAACATGGAATGCAGAGTGGACATTTAACGAGGGGAGAAGCTTAAGCTTCACCTAACAGGGATTATTGATGCGATCAATATCATAAGGACCAATTTACCTGGGTGTCAGCTTCCGGGACTCAGTCTGGAGTGGCAAGTCATGGGAGGATACTTGGAATAATGTGAATATTACAACCTGTGCTGTTGTGAGCTGAATTTGACAGTTCCCAGTGCAACTATTCACTGTGATAACACAGATAAAAACTCACAACCTCCCAGTCAGGATATGTCTGTGTCTCCTCCCTTCACAAGTGTGTAAGTGTAAGGACCAATGAACAACAAGCTGTGACCTGTGGGAGATGAGTCACTGCAGCAAGTGAACGAGAGGGGGAGGAGCAGAGATCTGTTTCTGTTCAGAGGAAGTGAAACTGTTCTACAGTCATTGGCACCAGCTGAAATGGCGCAGCAAGAAAATCAACTGGACAGAGATAGATTCTGCTGTTCGATCTGTGTGGATCTACTGAAGGATCCGGTGACTACTGGCTGTGGACACAGCTACTGTATGAGCTGTATTAACACCCACTGGGACAAAGAGGAGGAGAGAGAAAGTTACAGCTGCCCTCAGTGTAGACAGACCTTCACACTGAGGCCTGTCCTGGGGAAAAACACTATGTTAGCTGATTTAGTGGAGGAGCTGAAGAAGACTGGACTCCAAGCTGCTCCTGCTGATCACTGCTATGCTGGACCTGAAGATGTGGCCTGTGATGTCTGCACTGGGAGAAAACTGAAAGCTCTCAAGTCCTGTTTGGTTTGTTTGGCATGTTATTGTGAAAAACACCTCCAGCCTCATCTTCAGTCACCTCCATTGAAGAAGCACAAACTGGTGGAGCCCTCGGAGAAGCTCCAGGAGAATATCTGCTCTCATCACGACGAGGTGATGAAGATGTTCTGCCGCACTGATCAGCAGTGTATCTGTTATCTCTGCTCTGTGGATGAACATAAAGACCACAACACAGTGTCAGCTGCAGCAGAAAGGACTGAGAGGCAGAGAGAGCTCGGGTTGAGGAGACAAACAATCCAGCAGAGAGTCCAGGACACAGAGAAAGACGTGAAGCTGCTTCAACAGGAGGAGGAGGCCGTCAATGGCTCTGCTGATAAAGCAGTGGAGGACAGTGAGGAGATCTTCACTGAGCTGATCCGTTTGCTGAAGAAAAGAAGCTCTGATGTGAAGCAGCAGATCAGATCCCAGCAGGAAACTGAAGTAAGACGAGTCAGAGAGCTTCAGGAGAGACTGGAGCAGGAGATCACTGAGCTGAAGAGGAAAGACCATGAACTGAAGCAGCTCTCAGAGACAGAGGATCACAACCAGTTTCTACACAACTACCCCTCACTGTCACCACTCAGTGAATCTACACACTCATCCAACCTCAGGATCCATCCTCTGAGGAACTTTGAGGACGTGACAGCAGCTGTGTTACAGGTCAGAGGTCGACTGGAAGACATTCTGAGTGAGACAGGGACACAGATTTTACAGATTGTGTCTCAAGTGGATATTTTACTGCCACGACCAGAGCCAGAGACCAGAGCTGACTTCTTAAAATATTCACAGGAAATCACACTGGATCCAAACACAGCAAACAAACGTGTGTTATTATCTGAGGGAAACAGAAAAGTAACAGTATTGAGAGAAGAACAGTCTTATTCTAATCACCCTGACAGATTCACTTATTGGCCTCAGGTCCTGAGTAGAGAGAGTCTGACTGGACGTTGTTACTGGGAGATGGAGGTGGAGCAGGGCATGATAGCACGAGTTGGTGTAGCAGTCACATACAAGAATATCAGCAGAGCAGGAAACTCAGATGATTGTGAATTTGGATACAATGATAAATCTTGGTCATTATCTTGTTATGGAACCAGATATATCTTTCATTACAACAGGATCAGGACTCCTGTGTCAGGTCCTCGGTCCTCCAGAGTAGGAGTGTACCTGGATCACAGTGCAGGTGTTCTGTCCTTCTACAGAGTCTCTGACACAATGACTCTCCTCCACAGAGTCCAGACCACATTCACTCAGCCTCTCTATGTTGGAGTTAGGGTTTATTCTTATAGATCCACAGCTGAGTTCTGTAAACTCAAATAGACTTGAGTCATTGAAGGCAGTGATTTAGAATCTGTGTTTAAATCTTTAACTTCTTTTGTTGTTGTTGTCTGTTTGTTGATCAAAGTTCGCCATAGTTACGTAAGATCACAGTGATCCGCTGTCAATCAAACACTGACCTTCCTTTATCACACATATTTAGTTCTCACTTTGTAAAGACAGAAATCTATAATTACACTGAAATGAATGTGTTTGAGAGAATTAATGTTGCTGTTGTTTTCTAAATCAAAGTAGAAATAAGGTTCTGTGATGTTTTAGATCCTGTATTGATCCTGATCTTCATCGATGAGCTGATTATTCGTTCTTTTCTTTTCCACATGTGAGATGGATGTGAAAAAAACTGAGTGTGTGTCCATGAAATCACTGAACAGGAGTCACTGAACAGACTTTACTGATGAAATGATCAATGAACTCAGAGGGTCAACATATCCAACAGATCAACTACACTCTGGTTGGATTTACAGAGCATCGGTGTTATGGGATGTTTGGTCACATTGTAAATGTGGAACCTGTTTGTTTTTATCACGGCTCATCTCTGTAAAGTGTAAATCTACTCATCCTCATTGTATTTACATATTTAGTGAACGGGCATATTTATCTGCTGCTGGGTAGGTTTCTGTTCTTTTTGGTTTTCCTGATCTGAACTAGCAGTTCCATTGGATCTAGTCCCTCTGAGGGTTTGTTCTTGGGCTCTCATCACATGTGTTTCTTATACATGTGATTATACATTTAAATCTCTTATATATGTATAAAGCAATACAAATCTTATATATGTATGTGAAGCTGAAAGTTGAAATAAAGAATAAATCCAGTCGGTTCTTTTGTCTTCATTCCAGGATCTCTTTCAAAGCTGATGGAGACAAAGTGAAACTCCTTAGATAGAAACTGAGGCAGTTTTCCTCCTCAAACTCCACAAACCTCAGTTTTCATGTTCAGTCTCTGTCTTTGCAGCTTTTCTGCACTAAAACACCTTATCTCAGAGAAATGAGCAACGTTTTGTTCCACTAGCTGATTTTCAAAACCCAGATTTTGTTTGTGATCTCAGTGGATGAAGAGAGTTCCTCACAGAGATTTAAAGAGGAGGAGAGATAATGGTTTGGTGAAGTTTCAGAGTGAAGACGTTGAGTTGAGTCCTGACACACATGCCACATATTAGAGATATTGTGATGTTCTGGACTTGAGGTCGTTCCGTTTATCGTGCTGTTGATTTTCATGAGGATGAAACTTCCCAACGAGTTTGTCGTGTTGCTTCAGTGTTTCACGTCGTCACCTCAAGGACAGATGGTCCTGGGTCTACAGTTTGAATCCGGACTTGATCAAAACCTCAGTGTAAACATCATCGGTGCTGAAATGCTCGACCTCGGCTCCAGGACACAGCCTCCCCGGGGGAATCCAGGTAAACTGACCCTGGTTCAGTGACTCAGGTGAGGACGTGTGGTCCCTGTCTGCAGGTATGAAGTGACGGACTTCGCCCTTTGGAGTAAGTCCAGGTTCGTCCATGCAAACGGAGCATTTCCAGGTGTGGGAATTCTTCATCCTCTTCATCCTCCACGCAGCCCAGAGCACCTCACGCAGTTAAACACAGATCTCACCAGCGTATTATTGAATTAAAAAAAAATGTATATATACTTAATATTGACAAAAATGGTTGGTGGTGTTAAATATTCTCATTCTTTATTTTAAACTTCAAATGCTATAATACAAATATATTCAAATTTTTCAAAATTCAGGCTTACATAATCAAAAGTGACAAATAACACAAATAATTTCATTTTCAATCACAACACGGGAAACCAGACGAAGTCCACAAGTAAAGAGAGGAAGAGACAAATAAGGTAAAAGAACGTCAAAGTAAAACAGGAAGTAACAGAAAAAGACCAAACAAAAGGAAATAATAAATCTAAATTTCAAAAAATTATATGAATCCAGACAAGTTCAGGTTCCAATGATTCAGTGTGATTTCTTTGCATACTCATTATGTGTGCAATGCATTGCAGTACACTGTTTAAAGGCAGCTACCGTTATGTCACACTGTTTAAAGGCCACTTTCAAATTCTGGTAAGAATTTGAGCCTGTTAAAGCCCTCAGAAAGCCAATTCATTTGCCCGAAAAAAAAAAAATCCTTACAATTTCAATAGGATCTCACTGTCTGTCAGTGCCTGTTAGTGCTCGGGTTCTGATTTGTATTTCTTGAACTTACAAATTCAGGGTCAATTACTGAATTGCAGCTATGGATTTAGTGTGTCCATAATCTAAGGATTACTATTAAGTGATTGATTACTTGTCGGTGGTTCCGGGCATTAGGTCACAGTCACACAAACAAAAATGCGAAGCCAATATCATGGGTCAAAGTTCACCAAAGTTAAGCTCCGCGCAAAGCCATGCTGCAGGCAAGTGTGTTACTTTCCTCCTCGCTTGCACAGATTCACACATGTGTAATCGTGCCCTTAAAAAGGGAATGACAATAACTCTGCTGTCACAAAGCCTTGTAAACACAACTGCAGACATTTTTTTTAACTGATATTTTACATCTGTTTTTAAAATATCTCCGTCCCCAGGAATTTTCTGTTCGACCAGAACACAAAAACGACTCCAAATGCTCCAACAAGAATACAGCGGGAGTAGGTGGGGATGAAGTCTACATCAATGGTCCGTCAAATGCAAGAGAATATTGCGAGCATGCTCTTATTCTCTTGTCAGACAATGTGATCCACATTGTGTAGATAGGTTTCAAAATGATAGAGGGTGCCATCAAGTATGCTGTAAATATGGTGATAAAACAAAACAGCATCTTATGACAATGAGGAGCTTGTGGGGTTGTTGTCATAATAAAAAATATTAATGTATAATGTGTACAATCACTATCAAGTGAGGAGAAATGAGAGACGTCCACTGGGAGCAACTGATATTTAATGAGCTGTGCGCTTTCCACCTCATAACTGAAGCTCCCACTCACCACATGAGAAAGTGAGCCAGAATTGTAGCAAGTCAATGAAACTATTAACCCTTCAACTTTAATTGTTGAATCCAAGAGTCCAAACAAATTGAATCCAAATACCTCCATGTCCACGGAACAACAAGGCAGGGAACTGAACTCAACCGTGTGGAGAAAGTGCTGAGTCGTACAAATTAGAGAACACATAAACGTTAGTGCATAATGAAATGCTGCATGTTATTCATCGATTCATTCATTTGGTTGTGTTGGTGTGTGTGTGAAAGATTAACACTTTTTTATTCGAAGACATTATCTGTCTGACAGTCCTCACACTTCACACTGCTGCCATTAACACCTCGGGGCTATTACTTTAGCCCTGCATTCGTTAACTCCTCAGACAGACACACACACACACACACACACACACACACACACACACACACACACACACACACACACACACACACAGATAAACACACACGGACACAATGGCCATTAAAATGTGCCAGCATGCCATTTGTGAGCAGAGCTGTTATCTTCTCGCTGTTTTAATTATTGTTATTGCATTTTGTGTTGTTTTCTCCCACTAGGCTTCTTCCAACCTGACTCACACAGTGTTCGGGGGAACCGTTCCCAGGCCCGGGTGCCGCACTAAATCATCAGTCATATTCGGCACTGTTGTGTGCTGCATGGGAGCAAGAGGGCCGTAGATTTGCAGCATTTCCTTATCACAGCTAGACTCCATGAGATTTATAAATGAAGGCTTGTCAAGAAGAAAAATAAGAGGAGCATTTTTACATTTTTTCATTTCCCAGAATGCTGTGTATGTGAATGTACTCTCAAATGGAATAAATACAGTGTTCAGACCAGAGAAGCTCCGTCTGCTGCCTACATACACTGATCATTTAACTTCCATGTCCATTTATTTTATACCAGCGTGCTCACTGACAGTTAAGTGTGTGATTTTGCTAAACAGTTATGCTTTTGTAGAACAAATGTGTTCAAAACACAGCACAGATGTTTTTATATTATATTCGATTTATTATATAGTTTGGTTCATTGTGCGGCTGATGATGGAGGCAAACTGGAAACAGGATTTTTGTCATCAGTCTATAACAGTAGTGCTGTTGACAGGGAAGTAGAAATACTGATATTCGTGTGTGTTATGAGTGCAACATTATCTAGATTAATCATTTATTTGATATTATTATCAAGTTATGTTTTTCTGTAATTTCTCATCTCCCCACATGATGGACAAAATTAAAGTCAAACTGATAAAGGATTTGTTATATCACTCTTGTTATATCATGAGTCTTTAAACAACATGGAAATAAGCCTTAGTAACACCATGAGGATTAATGTCTATGATTGTGACACATGTCATTAATATCCAATAAATAATATTAAGGATCCCCTGTCATAAATATAAGACAGATAAAATATACATAAATACAAACACAAAGTTTATTGCGTTAATTTAAATATAGTATTTGAGTTAATTAAACTCAGTTTTTAACTTTAATTTTACTTACATTTTGAATTTAACTTGATTTATTTGATTAAATCAAATTTTTTATTAGAATTAGTTTTTGTTCTCACCTCTGTCCTGTTTGTTTGTGTATTAATATTAGTATTAGTTGCTTTCAGACATGAACTCCGCAGTTCCTCCGTATTTTCTCTGGAGGATGTGCCTGTGTGAAATCAAATGTCCGAGTGACAAGATCTGCAGTTTCTGCTGACTTTCTCCGCCTGGCCTCCTGGTGAAATGTCCATAGAAATCCATGAGAAGTCGGTGTGAGAGCAAACTGGTTCCCCTGCAGGATTCATCGCGAGCGAGTTGATGATGCCTCTAACACTCGACTGAAGGAAAAATAAATTAAAAAAATAAATAATTATATCTCCCAGTGAAAAAGTGGTGACACACGCGTAGAGGATACAGACGAAGATGTCAAGAGAGTTTATGATGATAAGAGCTGAACCCGATAGGATTTTACCTGCAGGTCATGTCTGAAAATGGCTTATGTAATGTCATATGTAACTGAAACACAAATATAGACAAGTTTCTTCTATTACTTTTCCCTTTTTTTGCATTTCCAAACTAAATATATGTTGCTCTCATTCTCTCCAAACAGCCGATTTCCTTTCAGGATTTATTGACTGAACTATTGTTTCGCGTTATATCCTTTATTCACCACAATACCAGGAGAGAGAAAAAAAACAACCCAGTAACTGTTTTTCTCGCTTATCAAGCCTTCTGGTAACAAATCTGTCAAAAATTCAATGGCTGTGAAAAAAGGGCTATTTTGAACAATCTTTTATTCATTGGAACATTTCATGGTCTTCTCCTCCCGAGCAGCAGAGACTCAGCATGTAACAATGAGGCCCACGTTTAAGGTCCCGGTTGCTGAAAGAGTCTGAGACAAGACTTACTGCAGCCTCACAGCACAAACACTGCTCTTTTGAAATCCTCAGACCTCAGCCAGAATAAACAGCCGCACAATGGAAGCTCGTACACTATCATCCGTCCAATTCATTCACAGCCACTCCTTCTTTTTGCTCTTATTGGCAGCAGTGTTTATTATGAGGAACGAGGTGGAAAAAAACTGAGCAAAGGGGTGTTTTGACAGATGTAAGAAACTGTGAGCACAAGATTTGTGTATCTCCACCAAGAGAACTTAAATCGTTGTCGAGGTAACAGCCGGCAATCTGTCCAAATCTCTTTTCTTCTGATGACTTTTTAATATCTGACGCCATAAAGAGCGAGTGTGGAGTAAAGCTGGATGCTTCACACGACAGGGATGCATCATTTAAATTCTGAATGAAAAACCATTAAATTAATTTGTGTCAGTTAGAAAAAAAAGCACTTTACTTCCCTGCCATTAACCTCAGCTCTCTTTTTTTTTCTTGAAAGTTTCCAGTGTGTCTAAAGTGGAAGTATTTTTTCTTTGCCCTAATTGAAATGCCACCAGCGTCTGTGAGAAACTCCGGCCGCCCCATCAGACCCCCGGCCAAGAGAGCTGCACAGTTGCAGCTACAGCGTCTCCAAGGAGACCGCAGTGGGACTATAAAAGAAGTGCCTCCATGTTTCAGCCCCGTCTACAGGGCGCAGCACAAAGCAGCGGAGATGAGAGGGCGATTGCATGGCCTGGGAATAATTTCACTGATTGGTCATTCATGTCTGGGTCCGGGCTGATTGACCACGGATGGAGAGAGAGACAGGGAGACGGAAAGAGAAAGAGAGAGAGAGAGAGAGACCCACCACACAGATGGTTCATATAGCAGCCTCCACTCTTGGCCGAAGGACAAGGTCTAAATCACTTTGTATCACTAAATGTATTTTTAGGACTATTAAGTCTTGCACAGAGATGCAGGGAGGTTTTTGCAGAAAAAATTAAATAGTCCTTTTATTGCATTTATTATGTAAATAACAAAAACATTACCATTTTAAGTCATTTTTCTAAGAATGTCTTTTTTCGTATGTAACATTCCGATTTGTTATGAATACAAATAGCTTAATTATTGAGATGAGGGGCCCACTATAACTGCATAGCATAGTCTATCAGTAAAAAACAATAGTTAAATCTCAGTCAGTATTTAGCCGCATCATATTAAATGATCTCAATGAGAAGATAGAGTTTTCACATTTAGAGAACTGTAGATATTCTAATCTCTAGCAATTTGAGAATTTCTTATCTATGTTATTATCCATGTTAGCATTGTGGAAATAAACATTTCTCCACACCAGCTATTAAATGGATTTCAAGACATCGAATAAGTGTCAAATAACATTAACGATATCTAAAATAAAAAAATGATTAAAGTTGAAATGATTTCTCCTGCTGTACTTTTGTACATTAGAACTTTCTGAGCTCCTCTCCGACTGACCCACTGCAGCCCCCCCACACTTTCTGCAGCCACACGCCATCTTTAAAGCAATAAATCATTTTAATGCACATTTTAGATGAGTTCTTTTCTGTTTTCGCTTGCTAATAAGTGGCTTATGTAACTGCAGTATACTTGGGATTTAAAAGAAACCATATTTGATTTGACAGCTTCTTTGCCCTCCAACCTGATTTCATGAGTTAAATGCTTTAGGAAAATAAGACCCAGGATGTAACCAAAACCTCCGAGGTACTTTAGGTTTACTTTTAAAGGAAAAATATAATGGTCTCTTCACCTTAACTGAACGTGACTAAAAGTCCTGGAATTTGACATCTGCCCTCTCAGGTGAGGGTTTTTATTTTCCCTCCTGAATCCTTGCCCTCGCTCCAGCTCCCCATTGTGTCCACCCAAGCAGACACCGCGTTTCCTTCCTTTCTTTGTGTAGGTTTCCCATTGGAATCCAATAAACAGGAATCATTGGCTGAAGATGGATGATGTGCTCTGAAGGCAAGACGACTTGAGGAAGAAGAAGTGTGTGTGTGTGTGTGTGTGTATGTGTGTGGGTGTGTGTGTGTGAGTGTGATGTGAATGAAAATTCCTGATAGGCCTTCTGTAGGTTAACCGGTCAAAGTACGAATACTTTCTTCGACCCTGACTCCAACATCAACAGGAGCACTGTCTGTGACGTGTGAATTGACATGACATTAAACAGCAGTGATGTTTTAGAAGCATTTTAAATCACTGTGAGATGGATTCACACTGAAAACCCACAAAACCATCACTTTCTGTTCAAGTACCTCCCTGGACGAGCTGGGATTTAACCTCCGACAACTTGTGGAAGTGAATTGTGTCCTGTCGCCTCAGCCTCATGCAGCAGCGTTGGACTTGTTTACCCTGCTGATTGATGCTGCAGGTCGGTTTCTGCAGCAGCTTTCTCTCTATAGGTCTGACCTGAAAGGAGTAGCTATAAATCAGCCGCTTCTCCGTCTTTAACTGAGACTTCGCTGTAAAAGAAGAGAAATACAATCAAGTCTATAGAAACAGGCCCAAAAGATGTGACTTGCCTAGAATAGGTTATGTAATAGCACAATATGTGAGAGAGAGGGTAGGGGATCAGTTCATACAAGTTACACTGTATATGTAAAAAGTTATTTTACTTTTCAGAACCAACAATAAAAAATAAAGAAGATTGTTAATCTATATTTTTATTTTTATTTTGTAATTGGCGGGCGTTATGCTTTTGGATTACCCGTTTGTCCTTTTACTCTTCTGAAGGCAATATTTCAACAACCCCTTGAAGGAATTTCTTCAATTTTGGAATAAACATTCCACCAATGGACTGATTCAAATGTGGGTGTCAGAGGTCAGAACGCAAAGTCACTGTGACCTCATAAAACCAATTGTTGGTTTCTTGAACATCATATCAAAAGTCGGCCTTTAGGGATTTTTTTTCAAAATCTGACCATTTGTCACAAAGATTAAATCTGGAAGGTCATAGTGATGTCATATTATAGGAAATGCAATATATCATGCACACCTGGAGGTTTTTAATTTGAAAGAACCAACCAAAATAAAGGTTGGTTCTCAATTAATATGCACACACACACACACACACTCACTCACACACACTGAGTTTAGAAAAAATGCTTCAGAATCCTGGCACAAATAAAGAAAAAGCACTTATGTTAATTACAATTCATCTTCTATGTCGTCATCACTTCCTGTAGCTGATGGAATCCTGTTCTGGATGTCCAGTCTCTACTTCTCTCTTTGTAAATGTGCACAGAACCCGAATCACCTTGTCAATGCACACCCTGGTTGTCCATGGGTTCTGTGTAACAGCCTGAATCATGAGCTGCAGGATCACCAGGATCAACAAAAGTGAAAGTTAGACTGAACACAGTCATATATCTGTTAGCTGCACTTGTTCTTCATATCTCTCCTCCAATGACATCGCTAATGTGACCCCATAATTAACATTACCCACAGGTAACAAAACCACTTGGTTTGATGAATTGTAAGCAAACCGTGTGTCTACGAGTGTGTGTGTGTCTGTGTGTGTGTGTGATGCAGATGTCTTTGTTATTACAGTAAAGTTCACTTGTTTTCTGTACCTTTTTCTTACTTAAATATATTAATATTTCATTCGTTTTTTTTTTTTTATTTTAAACATGTTCGAAATAAGAAGCAATAACATTTACAAAAAAAACAACTTGAATTCCTATAGAAACGGCTTTCACCATTTCTGTTCGTCTGCTGCCGCATTCCTGCTCCATCACATCTCTGGTGGTCTGTGATTAGCTGAGAGTGAAGCTCGTCACTGATTGAGTATGTGCAAACACCCCCGACACCGTGTTCTTAACATCGGTACAAGAGCTCGAGGCATTTCCCCAGGATTGATGGCTCTGGATCTTTGCACACTCAGGGCAACTGAGAACTCTGTGTGCAAAACCAGATGTGAGAATGAGAAAATGTCGGGTGCCTTTCTCACACACACAGCTGTAAAGAGTGGAACACGCTCTTGAGCAGCTGAACATTTTGGGGTACAGGGAACAGCTGATTGGATTCTTCGCGCCATGACACTGTAGCCACTTTCACCGAATACAAGAAACTGCTTAAGTCTTCTTTTTTGTTATTGAGAGGAGCCGAACCTGCGGCCGCTGCAGGAGGACTCAAACCTTTCCACTCAAATATCTGTAGGTCTTGATATTAAGTAATTTGTCTATGCATGGAGCAGCTGCACAGTTCATTATCACTGTGCATTTGCCCAGCGCATTTTAATTAATAGATTTATCGGAAGCAGTTCCAATTAATTTGCAGAGCAAATGAATGTGTGACAGACATGTAGGATGCCCTGAGTCACCGAGTCAATGAGTCACTGGGGGAGGGGGGATGAGTGCACTGCGTATCGGACTGGGATGATTCTACTTTCTAGGGAGGTTTTCCTTCCTGAAGAACCTTTAGAATATTCACATTATGCACAACAACAACAAAAATAGAAGCATTAATGTCTGTGTGTGTGTGTGGACAACTTGCACGTGAATAGAACACAGATGTTCTCATGAACCTTGACTCTTGCTGTGTTTAGCGCTGAGGACTCGTGGCTTTGGGATGATGCAGAGCATTGTGGCTGAGACAGGCTCCGTCTGCTCGGATGCACTGACAGAAAATAACACTCTGCAGGGATTCTGCCAACAACAAGACCTGCACTTCCTCGACTTCTCTGCCCCTGATATTGCCTATTGTCAGTTTGCGCCAAGATTAGAGCTTCCAGTTGTTCTAAATGAGTCCAATGAGAGAAACGGAACCAAACATTAAAAGCTACTGGCTCAGCTGTACCAAACCTGTTAAAAATCAAAAGCTAGCACTTCCACTAGGGGACCTGTGCTCAGGGTTATGTTTCCCATCCTGCTCGTGTCCTCACAAGGTTTTCTCAGCATCTCCCTGTCCTGTGTCAGTAGCAGGGGTGGCCGGGCCATGTGAGAAATGAGAAGAGGACTTTGTTTCCCAGCGGAGGCAGAGAGTTGGATCTGGATCAGCCTCGGGTCAGGAGAGCTTCTCCTCCTCTGTACATCCCTAATCATCTTTCCTTTAAGGGCATGTTTATGTTTGCACATTTTTCCCCTTCGATTGTGCTGCAGAAGACTGAACTCATGAGACTGCTGTTGGCTGACTGTCCTCATGTCCTGCACTGCCCCTCTTCCTCGCTCCGCACAGGCAAGGCACAGTCTCAGCATCCTATCTCATTCTCCCTTTTTAGACCCAAACCTCCTGTGAAGTTCGCAGCACAGATGATCGCCAACATCGTCAAGTGGTAAGTTATTCAGCCAGAAAGATGTGGGAAAACAACTGTATCTCCCATAATCATGCGGCGATGATGGACACAGCTCCAACACGCTGGGAGTGGGAGGAAAAAGACAAGATCACAAACACTGGGCTTGATTGGCTCTATGTCATTTAAAAGAAGACATGATGAATTTTGAATGTTTTATTCGAAATCAGTTGGGTGAATTTCTCTCTGGGCCACATCACTGCATCGCGTCCTGGGCCAACCCCTCCATCCATGCAGCTCGCTCTTGCATCATTTCCTCTTTCTTTCACTTCCCTCCTGCTTCCTCTCATTACTCACAGTGTAATTATTTTTCACACGTTAAGATCGAGGTTCTCTTCTCAACTTGGCTTAATCTTTGTCCCTCTTTCTCTTTCCATTGCCTTCTTCCAGGGGTGCTCGGAGGAGTTTCCGCTCCCAAACTCCTGATGAGCTCCGGTCTCCCTGGTGGGATATTAATAGGGGAGAGGAGAGAGACATGGAGACACACACTCCCAGAAGGGACGAGGGTGGGAAGTAAGAAGTGGGGAAAGGGCCAGGGCTCCACAGTCGCTGGGAGCGGCGTCCATAAATCCATCATGCATGAAATGTGCAAACAAAGACAAGCACCTGCTGATAAGAGCATGTGCTTTTTTTTTTTAAATATGTCTAGTCCGTTTCATGGTTTCATGCTTTATTTTTTAAATACATTTTGAAGATAAAGTGAATCAATAAAAAAAAAATATATATATCTTTAGGTAAATCCTAGAATCCTGCTGTAGATATCTTTGTGGCTTTGATTGATAACGGTTGGATGGACCTCATTGTGCCTTAACTGCACCCAAAGTAAATCCGTTCACACTATTCCTCCTCATTGGAGGTTATGTTTTCATGTGTGTTTGCTGCTCTTTCTCTCTGTCTGTCCGTTAGATGGCACGGTTACACAAAAACAACTGGACTGATTACCCTTTCTGAATCTTCATGTCAATAATCTAAAGCATGTTAAACTTGTAAAGCATAACAACTTGTCACTAAGCTCAGTTGGACATAGTGTTCTGGAGGAGGCAAACGTCAAATGTGGACAACAAGTTCTCCGAATGAAACAGAAAGTATGTTGTTGGCCTCACAGAGGAGTGTGTTCTTGTCTGTTTGATATTTAGCAGGATAACACAAAAACTATGAAACCGATTTCCATGAAATGTTGTCAAGGGGTGGGGCATGACCTAAGGGAGAAGCCACTCCAGGATTGGTTTAATATTGTGAGATAGGGGTGTTCTGCAATGTTTTTGTTGATTTATCAGAGAATAATGTAAGGATCCTGATGAGAAACAAAGGAATGTTTGGGGGACTGATATTTATAACTTTACAGGACGACTGTCATCATGCTTAAAAAGCTGTTGGTTTGAAATGTGAATCAAACTGTGGTCTGATGATTTGTTGACTAATACGTCCATTCTGACCTCCAGCCTGTGGACTTTGCTGATCCGTGTAGGCTATTATCCGCAACCCCTTAAGTACAGATCCATTTCAAAATGGCTGAGATGTAAATCCCCTCAGCCCAATGTCAGAAGACAACTATATAAGTTAGTCTGGTGATATTTACTCTGGCAGCTCCTCGTCAGTTAATGTGTTTATTTTAGCCTTATCTCACTGAGAGTGTTGTCAACCAGCCGTCACCAGAGGTCAGCGGCAGCCACAAAAAACTGTCAAACCCAAAATATTTGTTTAACCACAAGGTCTTCCTCAGGACATGAAGTGCTGAATTAATGAATACAACATTTTAACACTGGAACATGATGCTCCTCAGATGGCATATGGATGTGGGCCACTTCAGGCGATGACGATAATGGCCCAAGAAACCCAAAAGCAATTCTGGTGACCTTTGGCACATTTGGTTGACGTGTGGTATTGCAATGGCCCAGATCTGGCACAGAAGAGCAGACCCCCCAAGTGCCAACATTCCATGGGGTATGTGGGTCGGATGAAAGTGATCAGTGTGGGTCAAATCAGGGCCATAACAATTGTTAAATTAAAAGTCAAATTGTGAAACTTATATTTAACATATACATATATGTAGAGATATATATCTATATATATGTGTGTACATCTTTTGCATTAGTCATGTTTGTTTAACATGACCTTATATACACAGAAACATGCATAGAATTAAATGAAACCTCTTCACTAAAGTTACCTTGATAGGTGGAGCAGAAAACACACTCCCACTAAAGCATGTTAAATGTGCTTTAGTGGGAGTGAATTGAGGACGCATCTTCGTGGGGGCTGTCGCTGCATATTCCCCCCAGCACATGGTTCACATCATGTCAACACATTAGTTGAGTAGAGGTCATCTGATGGACCAAGGAGCTGTTTGATGGTTCATCGGGGTTACTTCAAAGTTAAAGCAAGAGATGCTCTTGTGTCAGCAATATTGCAAATCAATATTTTCTATCATCCCCCTGTTGTGATGGATCACCTTAGGAAACCTCAAATTGACAAAGATTGAAGTTGATGCATGTACTGTATCAATGCAGCCCTCATTCTTCGCTTAGTCTACATGGAGACAAACTTATCATCCCCCAACGACAAACCTCCTTTACGACATCTCCAAATGACACAGACTGACCTCTGTGGTCTCACTTCTCCTTTTCTGTTTGCTCCTGCTTTTATCAGACATCAGCAAAAGTCGCCCCGCCAACGATTTGTCAGTGCTGGCACCTTGGCCTGAGACCAGACCCGTTTTTTCTGCTCTGAGTGCCATTTTTAAACTTTTATCTGTGAGGCAGATTGACTATGGAATGAATCCAATTTGAACCCAAACAGAAACTCAAGAAAACAAGACGCCTGATACCAGAGGAAAGTTCCAACAAGGGACAAGCAGTGGTCTTACAGCGCCTGTTGTAGTGCGGACTCAACTTTTCATGATATCTTAAAGGAAATATCCAGAGAATTGACCAACAGTCACCCAATGAAACCTTAAATTCTGTAGATCAATGTTTTTATTTTAGATCTGCAACATATTACCCTCACAAATATCAGTCCCTCAACATTTAAAAAAAATCAATACCCATGAATTATTCTCTCAGAAAGGAATATGTTGAAAAAGAACCAAATCTCACAATGTTAAAGAAAGTAAAAAGAAATTAAAAACGTGATTCTCCACTGATCATCAACTGTCCAGTAGTTTTTGCATTATCCTAACTAAAATAACTCGGTTGAGGTAACAAATGCGGCCAAGATAAACCAGATATGGCCCCTATCAAATCTGTTACCTGTTTTAAACAACTCGATTACAACTGGGAAACCCTGAAATACACACGTTTCCTGTTTTAGAAGTAAATATTTAGTCAATCCATTTCAAAAAACCCCTTGGCCACTGGTTTCTGTTTCAATATATTGAGAAAAGAGAAGCTGAGAAGTGATTACAGCTGAGAGGAATAACAAAACACAGGACATGGCTGTGATTGGTCAATGATCTGTGGACCAGCAGCTCATCGATGTCTGACAGTGGAGTGAGGTGAGCAGGGGACTGAAAAAGACTTGCAAAATATTTTCTTTTAGGCTGCAGCCCTGGAACACACGCACACACAAACACACACACAAACACACACACAAACACACACACACACACGCACGCACACTTCCTTTCCATTAGCAATGTTCATATAACAATGACCTCGAAACATAAATCTCGTGTGCTGTCGGCACAGAAACACACTCACCACAATCCTGCGCTGAAGTGCGTTCCCTACCATTTCACAGAAGAATGAATGTCACTAGAAACAATTCAGAAATGAGAAATTCAAAGGCTTGCAAGGTTAAAAAACCCTACACGTCTGTCTATCTCTTCCAAATAAAAGGGAAGAGAGAGTCGCCTGGAAAAGGTCAACGATGTCAGCAATATTAATGTGTCTGAATTTCACATACAGAGACCCAAAAGGAGGCTTTCAGCATCTTTATTACAGCACTATACAAATGCAGCAGGTGAGGTACCTGTCTTCAACCAAAGTGGAAAGAGTCAGAAGAAGAAGAGAAGTCAGGGTGAAAGGGGGAATCAGCGGAGGAGGAGAAGGCTGCTGCTGCGGCATGAGTATGTGGAGGTATGTATTGTTCTCTTTAGCATTGTGATGTTGCATACTGCACACGTAACCTTTATAATGTAAAAATGTACTGTATTCCAGACCTATGCTGAGTTTAACAGATGCTGAGGAAATCCTGCATCAATTCATATACATAGTTAAGGCAGGGTTCAACCTGACAAAAGCAAGAAGGAGGCATTGGCCACGGGCCTATAATCAATGTCCCAGGGCAACGTGGGGGTAACACCACCCTTTGTGCTGCCATTACACAGAGTGGGGTCCTCATCCGTCACGCCAATATGGGCCCTTACGACCCACATCACATTCTCACATTTTTGTGCCGATTGCACTTCATCGTCACAGCAGTAAACCACATGCACCAGATGCAATACATTCTCATCTGGGTAAATGTGTCATGCCACCGCTCTGCTCTGGTCCAGAACTGGTTTCAACACCATCCACAGTTAACAGTACTATACCTTCCACCATACTCTCCGTTTCTAAACCCAATCCAAGAGTTCTTCTCTGCATGGCGGTGGAGGGTTTACGATCTCCGGCCCCAGGCTCAGGTTACCCTCATTGAAACCTGTACTGGATACAGAATATTCTGTTTGTCTGATATTTGCTAAGCTTACAGTGTTATGCACACTCCTGTAGTAGAATGAAAACTGGGACATGTTTTGTTTTGATTCTCAATGTTGACTGATTTGGGTATACGGAGAGAAATACATTATATTTTATTTCAGTCTGCAGCATTGGTCTTGTGTAGTGTTTGGTGAATTTATTATTATGTATTTGCACTTTGTCTGTGTACTTCACTTACAGTACTCTAACCACTGAGAAGAAGAATTGCTAAAAGTGTTTGAGGTTAGCCACAGCTGTGTTTAACTGGGTCAAACTGAATTAAGTCATATGAAATGTGTGTGTTGCATATGGTAACAAAATATGGTTTTGATAAATAAGTGTATAGTTTTTACAAGAGTGTCTCATTTGCAAAGGATCTGAGTAATCGAGAAAAACTGTAAATAAAATGCTATCGTCTTTAATAAGAGCATTTGATAGGTTCATTCCTGCTCTATGTTTGCAACCTCTCTACTAAGTTTGGGGCAAATGGGTTCAGTACTTTCTAAATTTACTAGCTTAAAATCCACCATTTCATTAACCATTGGTTTTCAGTTGCGCAGCACTTTGTGGGATGTGGTATAAATAGGATTATTATTACAAGGACCCATGTAGCAAGGAGCTGTTATAATGTGGTCTGAATCACAATAGACAATAAGGCAATAGAGCAGAGATTTTCCATGCACTCTTCTTCCTTATCAAGTCCTGGTGCCTACATTAACCACAATGCAATCGCTAGCCTAAAGCAAAGTGGAGTCGGTTACAGCTGTTTGGCAAGCTCCCATATCTGCAACCCCAGATTTTGTCTAACTTCATTGGGCTGGGCGTCTGGGTGGAGGAGGCAGGAGGCAGGTCATGACGTACAGTGACATGACGCTGCAGAAATCACGCGTTTTGGATTACAGCAAATCAACACCGGCATCTGAGCTTATCACCAAAACATTTGCGATCCACCAAAAAGCCCCTCCGGAAAATTACAGGAAAATGTCCGGACTTCAGTGGATGTCTAAAAGCAGCTTATGAGTGTGACATGTTTTGTCGACACATCACGTATTAATCGTAATTTGACACGAAAGGCTGTTTTTAAAATATTGTCCACGCTGAAAAGCATTTATAACACCATATTTTGACGTCCTGTGAGTGTTTGTTTATATTCCTGATTAAATCCTCTTAGTGTCACAGTCTAAAGAGGCAAAGATGTATCCCTGTGTGGGGACTCTGAATGTTTTTGTCTTTGAAAATTGTGAGAGCAACACAAAACGTCTGCAGCCACAGTCTTCAGAGCAGTCTCTTAAACCCAATAGGATTTTGTGAAATGTACTCTCAGAAAAGGGCAACAAATCGACACGGACCACTTATTTTAAACGCCGGGAAATTGCGGAGTGTGGAGAGAGGGTGTAAGACCGACCAGGTTGGGGTAAGACGATGTCAGAGCGTCTTGTTTTGGGAAATTTGAGGGAAAATAAGTTTTGATAGGAGATAAAACTGCTGCATTTATGGCTGCAATACAGGAGCTACAAGAACAGCATGTGGAGGACTTTGAAAATGTGTCCTCTGCACAGTCAGTAGTGAGGGAGCAATGTTTTCAGAACAGCTCATCACGGCTGAATTACAACAAGAGTTTTATTACTGCTACTTCACTTAGTGCTACCACTGCTGAGGAAATGATTAAAACAGAGACTTTGATCCAGAAATGTCCCTAAAACAATTCAAACACTCAGAGCGACATAAGTGATTTTGCTCTTTTTCAGGACAAGACATATAAATCTATAAAAACAGTCATTTTGAGAGCTGGTTGCTTCAATGGAGAAGGATTATTTCCCCTTTAAGTGTGTGACATCTTCCTCTAGACTCTACTGACTGAAGTGGGTTTTCATGCTACACAGTAGATTATCTTGATTTATCTTCTTTACAGTAACAGCTGATGTTGAAATTGACGATGACTAAACTCAGTTGTGGTTTATAAAATCACCTCATTCTCACATTGACTTGATCACAGGATAACAGGACTCAAGACAAAATGCACACCAGACTCACATTGATTTCCTTCCTCATTTCCGAAAAAAGTGCAGTCGAAACTTCAGTACCGTCCTCGAGGAGAGTGTGTGGGGGCAGAAATTCATTTTTCTTCACTTCAGGACGCTGTTATACAAGAGTGTGCACACACACACGATGCGTGGTCTTTGTGCTATTTTTCTCTCCATCCTGACCCAAGGTAAATCGATACTTTTTGCTTTTTTGTTTTCTGGTATTTGCAGTGTGCCTGTGGGTGGAGGGTGCGGGTGCTGGCGTGTGTGTGGGGGTGCCATCGTGGGCTTCACATCTCACAATTGCCTTTCCAATCTTCATCAAATCCTCCAGTTTTGACCGTCTGCTGCTCTCCACAGTGTCCTCAGCTACCTCAAGTGATGTCATTGGCCTCGTCGGGTACAATGTCACCCTGCCCTGCAGGTATGACACCCAGACTTACGGCGTGCTGAGTTTCTGTTGGGGACGGGAGCAGGTGCCCAGGTCTAAATGCTCCAACACTGTCCTCTCGTCCCAGGACGGGGCTGTGGAGTTCAAACAGTCGTCCAGGTACCAGCTGCTGGGCAGGGAGACGGAGGGAGACATTTCCCTGACCATCCTGGACGCTCAGTGGAGCGACGGTGGTGTGTATGGCTGCAGGGTCGAGATCCCCGGGTGGTTCAATGACCATAAAGTCAACACAAACCTGATCATGGAGGAAGGTACTTCACATGCAGACTGTTAGAAGAGTGTTCATGAAGTATGTGTGTTTTTCAGATGAGCTTTTAAAGTATTGTGAGTTTTTTTGTTTTGCTTTTCCAGCACCGACAGAACAACCTGTTACCACGGACTGGACACTTGCTACTACTGGAATAGATGGTAAACAATCAGGTGTGAATAAATACACATGTTAAAAATGTTAAATATAAGGGTACTGCATTGACAATTGTAGGCATGAACTTTACATAAATGTAGTGACTAATGGTTTCACTTCCTTGCAGAAATACGGACATCTGCATTTGAGAATGTGGAAGTTGGTGACCCAGTGATGGATAAATTTGGAAGTGTACAAACTATGGTACTGTTTATTTCATTTTAAACAACATGAAGAAACATATTCTATTTTAAAACTGATTTCACAGCAGGATAATTATGCACAGGGGACAGAGGAATGATTTATTTATAACCGGTGTTTCGACATATCTGGCCTGCTTCAGGAACATTTTGTCTCAAGAATCGTGTTGCAAGTATTTATATGATAATTAGAAACATGTTATTGAAATTGGATGTTCTTAGCTTTGTCATTTGATTTTAGATTTTTATTACAAACTGTGAGAATTCAACCTCAACTTGTGTGTGTGTGTGTGTGTCTGTGTGTGTGTCAGTGTGTGTTTATTTGTGTGTGTGCGTGTGTGTGAGGGTGATTTAAGGGTGGGAATGGGAGAACAAAGCCATATTAAAGTTTTCAACACACAGTATATTTTCATTGTACTGTATAGTAATGGTACATATACATATAGACCGTGTGACTATTCTACTTGACACAGTCCCTCGTGATCATTTTCATTGCAGGGAGATTTCATGGCCTCCCTGGAAGTGGGGAACATTGCCAGGACGGGAGCTATTTTCTTTTCCACCATAATCATAATCCTCTTCTTTATTTTCCGTAAGTGTGGAAAGGATTGCAGTTTGTGACTCATACGCTATTCTGATTAATTTAACACATTGGAAGTGGGCGACAGATTGTGCAGGAGAAGTCACAGAGAGTGTGTCTTCCTTCTTTAGACCGAGGCCATCACATAACACTTGTGTTTCTCCTCACTAAAGGGAGAAGGTTGCAGCCGGAGGGGAGACCTCAGCATCTCAACAAATTAGCTGTGGAAAACACGTATGAAAGTGTCCCAATGCATGGGTGAGGGTCAGCGCTACATGAAGAAAGGACGGTCTATAGAAGGAACCTCAGGCTGAAGGAGTGCCTGCTTGCCATGCGCTTTCCATCCCCTCTGGCTCAGAGAGGAACCCTTTGACTCCAAGAGAATGAGGATCTCCTATTTCCCTCCAGTGAATCAGCCAATGTTCTCAGATTCAAGTAAAAAGTTGATTATGCATCAGAAGATACAAAATATCCTTCAGGTTACTGGGCGGCTGTGGCTGAGGGGTAGAGCGGTCGTATTCCAACCTGTAGGTCGGCCGTTCGATCCCCAGACTTCCCCATTTGCATGCCGAAGTGTCCTTGGGCATGATGCTGAACCCCGAATTGTCCCTCATAGAACAACAAAGTGCTGCTAATAGATGCACTGTATGAATGTGTGTGTGAATGGGTGAATGTCAAACTATACTGTAAAGTGCTTTGAGTGCTCATCAAGACTAGAAAACTGCTAAATAAATGCAAAACCATTTACCATTTAATAACCTCTTCACTCTTTCTGTGTTTCATCGCAAATTTGATCTCACAGCCAAGAAAAGCTTGTGGATGGTAAATGTTTGTGGAGACGCCGCCACCTGCTGGACTCAACTTATTAGAGGAGGGGACTCTATAGTGAAAACTCATGAATGTGACCTTAGTTTGGTGGTTAAAGGTTAAATAGAGAAGGAGGGAAGTCAGAGTGAAGGAGAAATGCATATATATCTCCCCACTTATTTATGTTTAATATAAAATAGGCTACTAACTGTGTACTCACAAACTATGTTCAATAAAGATAATGTTAAGAAAGAGATTTTGGACATATGTCATAGTAGAACTGTCAGCACATCTGATCAGATTTATGATGAAATGGCTTCAGTTTAACCACTAAACCAAGAAATCAGGAAATCATCAAACGTCGTATATTGTCATGACTGATGAGAGAAAATCCACTGTAACTTGTCAGAAACTATAACATGTAGTTGTTGCTGTATACGCTGCCTTCTGTAACATTACTTCTAATCTATTAAAATAAACAAACAAATAAACCTAACCGACTCCTTTCTATATAAATCACATTGGACTTGGTGCCTATATTTAATGGTAGTGATAAATACTGTATATTTATTTATTTTGCAGCAGCTGTACTAAGGGCAGGTTTTGAGGAACAATAAAATATGAAGTTCTCCGCTGGTTTACAAAATATCCATCAAACCCATAGCAGTCCAAGAAAAAGTCTGTGGCCCTCCAGTAAACCAGACTTGTATTATTCTATTTCCATCTGTAGGAAATATTATGAATATTATGAAAAGATTTTTGGTAAAACTCTTAGTTATTTGTCTTCATATCTTGATCACTTATACAGGAATAGAGAACCAAGAGAAGTCATTCCAGTTGTGGCATTTACCTCATTTTTGTAAATGGGAAATATATGACTTTATTAGTACCGCACCTTTAATACAAATAATGTAACACAAACTTTTTTACAGAATAAAACTAAATAAACCAATAAAAACAACCCACCCAACCACATCCATACAAAGAGCAAGACACTATTAATGGGAGCCGAAGAAAATGCTGTAAATCACATGGAATTGTAAAGAGGAATCACAGAAGGCAGGTAAAAAGAGATCAAATGATGAAGAGGATAACATTTAATGCTGCAAGAGATGTGAACATAAAAAAAACAAGTAAAATATTAAAAGAGGAATAACTAAAACTAGACATAAAAGGTAAGGTATTGAAATCAATTCCCAAAAAGTTAATAAGTGATGATTGCCTTATTAAACAAACAGAATGAAAGGATGTATCTGCAAAACAAGATTGCAAGATCTGCAAGATTCTGCGCCACGGTCACACTGCTTTATGAAATCATATGTACCGAGGTAGTTCATATCTCCATCTTGATATGAGATGACATTCAAAAAACAAGACAACATTTCCTGTTGCCACCAGGGGAGTTTTAAGTCATGATTTCTATGTAGATGTCATCAGGCCCAGACTCTTGTCTTACATGTCTAGTTTGGACTTGATTGGACCAAATATGTCTGAGATACAGAACCTTGTGTTTTGATGTTGTGTAATCAAACTTTGACGCAATGCCACTGTCACACCGTGTGACGAAAAACTGAAATTCGATGAAGTTTATATCCTGTTGTGATGACACTTTAAAAGTCTGCATTTTAAGCAGCAGTCTTCATGCAGAGCATCCAGAGTCAGAGGAAGGATCCTGAAAAAACTCAATAAATTAATATATTATCTGCTGATCTCCATGAAAGCCGACTCTACCTCCACCCAGGAACTCATGTTCTCACCCATGTCCATTGCTGTGTTTGTTGGATTATCAGCAGGAATACACAAAAACTACTGAACCAATATCCACAAAACTTGGCAGAAGGATAGAACCAAGTACCCAATGAGTTTGGTGCAGAAATGAACAAAGGGGCGGATCGTTTTTCACTTTGTTTAAAATGAACATTTTGGACTTTTCCCACCAGTTTCCCAGTGAATGATTTCCATTTGGAGAACTGATATATTAGTTTTTGCAGATTGATTGAACTGGACTCTCAGGTCTCAGCGGAGGCACTCAGAGGGAAATTCTACATCTTGTGTCATTCTATGAATTAAGTCAACACACAAATGTCAGATTATTTGCTCTAGTGTTAACAACTGATTGCATGTTTACCGTCAGGCAACATTGTTTCCTGGCATAGAAATGTCGAACACATCTTCCACAACATGAAATGATCATAATCTACACAGGTATTTTACACTGAACACATGTTTAAGGAAATACTACATTGTATTTTCTTCTGTATTAAATTCCCATCATTGCTATCACCATTATTTCAGATATCATATATTTCAAAATGTTCTGTAACTATAAGGACAACAGTTCTCTCTCGTGCAGGGACGTGTGGTGATTTCTATCATGGTGGATCGACAGCAACAGAAATATATTAAAGTACAAGCAACCTCAGAGTTGGGGTGTGATGTTCCTGTGAAGAAGGAAACTGACTCAGCAAACAGAAGTGCACGAACACCTTCCTCTCATATTGATAAGAGATGTGTTCCACTGATTCTCTACCTGTCTTGAAGTGTGTTTGAGTGGCGCTGCTGGATGGGACCATGGGGCACTCTTTGCTCGGTGTGCTGTCATTATTCTGTGAGTACATCAGTAACTTTTATTCTACGAATGCAAAGTATTTATTAGATGTTTGTCCAACCACAGCAACAGCCGCTGAAACTGAAATGTCTTTATCTATTTGCAGAGGTAACCAGCCGCATGTATTCTGTTACATGCACTTAAATAACTTTTATTTGAGACTAACTTGTGATTGTTGGAGAACCGTTAGAAAGTGGAAATTACATTTTCTTTAAATGTATTATCTGATCACCGACACATGAAATAAGACCAATGTTATACCTGAATCATTGATTATTTGCCAAAAGATAATTTGATATGAGAAAAGTTGATTTAGAAACAAATCAAACACTGTGATGTTCTAACGGGAATTATAGACTTTAAAGTTACAGGCTGTGAATATTGTCCCGATGATTATCAGAGAAACAATCATCTGATCCACATGAATTCAAATAAATGGATCAAACACGGTAGATCACTGATATTTGTACTTATTTTATTGATTGAGTTATTGATTCTCAAGCCATTTCATACTTTTATACAATTTCTTTGATTGGTAGTTTTAATACTACTGCTCATACTCGCTTTTACAATATAACAGTACTCACTAATAGACTAATTACTAGAGTCTGTACTGTGCTTGGTTATTTACCAGGTTTAATAATGTCTGATGAGATAACAATGTTTCTTTCAGTGCTGAATACACTCCTCTCATGTGGACACACTGAATGTGAGTCAACTCTTTTCTTTATTGCTCTCTATCTTTATTAATATGTATATTTCATCCCATTTTTCTTTGTGTATGTTGTTATTAAGATTAGTGAGTATATGAATGAACTGCAAACTAATAGAACAAAACTCTGGTTGATATTTCCTCTAACTATGTTCTGTGTATGCGGGGGGGTAGATGCTGAGCTGACCTTTGATCCCAACTCAACCACTCTATATTTTGGGGAGCACGTTAATTTAACGTGTCACATGAGAGAAGCAAATGTCAGTGAGTGGTATTATGAATTCAAGCGGAACGACAAACCACTCGCGCCCATCACTTCCAATAATGTCCTCAGGATTCCAGAGGTAACGCCCGACAGGAACGGGGTTTATCAGTGCATTGCTCACCATAACAGCTCAGGAGAGAAGAAACGGAGCAACAGGTCTACTCTTTCTGTATCAGGTGAGATATCTAGAATCATTGCCACCGCTGGGAGGTTCACCCACAGACATGTTGAGATACAGGACAAAGAGAAACACAAGTAAAGCAGTTCACAATAAATGGGACAGTAGAAACATGAAGCTTATTTTCCACATCGTGTCGACAGCCGGACAAATCCACGTTTCTTTTTCAAAATAAGTTTCAGTTTCCGCAGTCAAAGCTGAAATACCTGATCTCAGTTCCTGCCGTTGACCTCTCACACGGACAGAAAGTCACTCACATCATTCACTAACTTAAGTTTAGCGTCTTGTTTGACATTGACATTATGAAAACATTGGAGGAGCAGAGAACAACTGATGCAGACTGTGTTTACTCAATTATATATGACGAAAATATACATTTTATACTACATGTACTAACTTGTAAAATAATCATGATTGATTTCTAATTAAATATATAGATATTATTAGTTGTTATTTTAAAGGATTTGTACTACATATACTGAATTATTTAATTTGATCATGAATTGATTCCTAATGGAAGTTTAATATTATCCAATGATACTATATAACTACATATACTTAATTATAAAAAAATCATGAATTGATTACTAAATAATAATGGAGATATTATCTTTTACTATTTTAATTATTAAGACTACATATACAGAATTATAAAATAATGATGAATTGATTCCTAATCAACATTGAAAATATATATATTTTTAAATTTTCTTCAATAAATGTAAAGTACTACAGATGTAAAGATTAATAATGAATTGTGTCCTAGTTAATGATGAAGATATTATTTTGGGCTAATTTAATAGATGCTTCACTACATACACTGAGTTTCATAAAGTAATAAGGAAGGATTCATAATTAATGATGTAATGTGATGTAATGTAATGATGTAAATATTCTTTACCAAGCAGCACACAGTATTATACTATTAACCAGTTCTCTCTGTTGGTTTTGTATTTGTGTTTGAATGTTCAGTGTCCAACAGAAGCTTTGTCGTGCTGCAACACAACTGGACTCAGATATTCAGCGGGCAGACGATCTCTGTCAGGTGTGAGATCCAGGGAGGGTTAATATGAAAAATAGAATCATGTAACGTGATCATTATTGTCTTTTTCACAGATCTGTTTTGTGACAGGTTGGTTCCACTCTCTCTTGTTTCATCTTCAACAAAACAGCAATACTTTACATTTTATTTTCCATTCACTTCTGATTGTTTGACTGTTTCAGGCTCAGCAAGTCTCTGAGAACCAATCAGAGCTCAGACCCAACTGTCCACCACGATGAAATCCATCTGCAAGTGTACCCGTCTCTTCTCCACGGTCAGTCTTCCTTCTCCTACTGAATGCCTCCACAGCTATTTCTAAGTTGTTGCTTTTCAAAAGAACCTAGTCACAAAGTTTCCAATTACATTTCATGTTGATTTTATTTTTTATTGACTTGTAGGTGACAACTGCATCTATGAATCAATCAGAGGAGACACGGAGGAAGGTACTGTATAAAATGTGCCTCCTGCAGAGAAGTCCTAAATGAAAAACCTTCTGATTACAGGTGGACGGGCAGATGAGTTCAGAAATGTCCAACACGATGTCATGACATCAGTATACAGCCGTGGTTTTCCAACATCTCCTTTTAGTCAGATGGTCCCAAAGACAGACATTTGGACTTTTCAGTTAAATCTAAAGCAGAGTTACAGGTGGAAAGGTGCCTCAGCCCCGGCTCCAGACCAATGCACCAGAATGTAGTCAGACCCAGATCCAACTGAACCAGGGATCGGTTTTGCTGCGCCCATGTAATGTTTGAACAACAAGGACGTTTATTTGCATTGGAACACATGTGGAGCACCTGACGCTGGTGATGCTGGTTGTGATAGAGATATTAGAGTGGCAACGAAATCAATTAAATTAATAAAACAGTGGTTCTCAACCTTCTCAAGTCTTTTTCTGTCTGATCTTTACAGGAACCCGAGGTGATCCAAAGGAGACGTCTGACTACGTTAATGAAAATCCACATTCAGCTTCAGGTACAAATATTAACAACTGGCTTTTAACTTAATGGCTCAGGTGCAATTGAAATAAACCTCAACTGAAACTCCATCATATCATTATTAAATATTTATGTTATGATAAGTATTGGTGTCTCAAATTTAAAATCCTTTGTGTAAAACTATGAACAGCCTGATCATGTTGTAGGGTTGAAGTATCAAGTGTGTATTTTAGAAATTTATAGTTGCTGTCACTTTGTTACAGGACCACTATGAATGGTGCATCCTCCAGAAAACAAGAACATGAAAATCAACATTCATCCTTAAAAACCTTCACATATTAGACTCACCAGTTTTGTATCAGCTCATTGGAAAGAATGACACTATCTGGATTGAATTTGAGTATAAATGAAAAAAGAAATGCTGTGATATTTGCTTTTGTGTATACGTTCAATATTTCAATTGGCTTATATTGGCCTTTTAAGATATGCGCTGATATGAAAAGGTTTATTTTACTGGATGAACAATGTGCATTATGATTATATTTAAAATTTGTTTTTTTTGTCTTAATTCAAGTTCTATATATTCTATCGTATTTGTGTTTTCTTTCAATTTATCTTTCTTTCTTTCAAAAATATTGTTTTACTTAAGCATTATTGCCAATTTTAAATATTAGTGATAGTTTTTTACACCTTAATATCGGCATTGGCCTCTAAAAAAAGCCTATTGTGTATATTTTTGCCGCAGTCATGCAACAAAAGTTTGAATGTAACCTCTGATGTTTTCCATTCGTACGTATATATATGTCTTTGTTATTAGCCACCAATGACTCAATGAAGGACGATGTCAGACAGGACATCGTCTGGCTGTGTCTTGTGTTCCATATACAGTCTGTGGTTATGTGTGATTATTTCCATGGCTCGTAATTCTCTGTTTGATGAATCAGTCGTCTGCAGACAGTTTAGCTTTTTGTTTTGAAATGTGATGAACTGTAACAGATTATAATTCAAATACATAAATGAATGTGTTCTTTCTTTTATCTTTATTAAACTGTGAAATCCCACCTGGACTCGGTCGATATGTCCCGTTTTATTTTGAAATCCCTCACCTTACAGGTCCTCACCTGTCAAACTGAGGACAAGAAGGTTTGTGTTTTATTGTGGCAGGAAACTCTTCTGTTGTACATTTAAACCTTTTTCTGAGTGGGGAATACTTTTATCCCACCTGCAAGTCTATATCATCAGCCACATGGTGGCGCTGCAGCTTTTGATTATCTTTTGCAATAATCATATCAAACCCAGATGAAAAAGAAATGTAACTGGGGCTTTTAACCAACTTTATCATAAATAGCTATATATGAAAATAAAACAGAAATGCAGCCAAATATATAGAACGTGAATGAATATACTCTGCTTATTCTTTCAAATAAATGTTTTTCTTCTGTGTGGATCAGCAAATAAACTCTGATGCAACACATCACTGAACGGCTGATATCTGCCAATTCTTATCAACCAATAAATCAGTTGAGTACTTATTATCTGATGCAATTTTCTTTACCTTAGAGCAGCAGCTTTATTAAAGTGAGTCTGATGTTTGAGTGTGAACATGTCAAAAACAGTTAATCATCAAATGTGGCTGCAGGGGGCGCTGTTCTTCAGTAACAGTTACCTAGTGTTGCTTTAAAGAGATCTTTACTGAACTGTGTTGCAATGAGTTCAAACCAGGACTCATTGCTTTTCATATATATATATATATATACTTTTATCCCACCTGCAAGGTATATATATATATATATATATATATATATATGTATATATGTATCTAGTGAGAAAGATCCTTTTACATCCAGTTGTTAGTTTTCACACTGATGGTTTTATCTTCCCTACACATTTGTATTTTCAGCCACTGGATGGCGCTCTGTTGTGTTCCTCTGATGTGAGGCAGCTCACTGTGCTTCAGTAGCTGTTTGCATGTGAGTGCATGTGATGCATGTTTATTATCACTGGATGATGTTGAAGTTGTTTTTCCTTCCTTTCAGAAGAAAGCTCTGTGTTTTTCCTGCTCAGTTCTTAGATCATGAAACATCTTTGTTTTTTCTTTTGTTTCATTGTATTTTAATTACAGACAAATGTAAATTGAAAACTTGAAACCTGATTGTTAGGAATATTGTGGTGAAATAACAACAGTTACAGTGTTGAGCTCTTCTGGTTATTGCTCCACACACGTCTCTTAAACGCGTCGTATAAAAATAATTTGTATTTAATAATAATATTTATTATTATTATAATGGGCCCATCACATGCTTTGGGGAGAATTGCTTTAATTTGTTGTTGAATCCTTTGATGCTGTCGCTGCAGGAGTGGAGTTGTTTGTTGATGGCGCAGCATCAGGGATTCAAATCGATCTTTGAATTAGTTTGTATCTCCATCTTGTTGAGGTGACAGTCATCTCAATATTAATTTGATCTGATGTAAGCACTGGTACAAGTACCTCAAAGTAAAAATATGGAATATGGGCAAAATGGCCACTAAATGCAAAGTAGAGGGCTCCCTTTGCGTATTTCACACGACCCCTTGAGACTTTTTTGTTTGTCTGGTCATGAATCACCTGGGCTACGATTTTCCTGAAGTTCGGTCAATGTGAACGTGTTCCAGGGGGGGCTTGGGGGGTGCCGTTGAGCCATTTTGCCACGTCATTTAAAATTATACGTACATTTTCACCACTTTCTATTTTTCTGCAAAATTTGGTAAGAATTTGAGCATGTTAAAACCCTCAAAAAGCCTATTAATTTGCATGAAAAAAAAATACTTACAATTTCAATAGGGCCTCCCACTGTCTCCTACTGTTCGGTGCTCGGGCCCTAATATTAACAAAATGCCTCACTGTATGTCTTTGTTTTAACTTTGAATAAAATAAAAAAGCAGATCAGAGGACCTGAGGGTTCAAGATGTTTCATAACTTAAAAGCAAATTTGACAAATAGTTGGTTTCAATATGTCTCATCATGTGTAAGAACTGTTTCTTCGATGTATTTACCATCTAATGTTTCCTGTTGCACTGCATCCTGGGTTGCAGTGTAAAGACTGAACTGACCTACAACCTCTGCATGTTTTTTTTCAAGGAAAATATAAGAACCTGGCTTAATTATAGCTCAGTTTTCTAACCACATATCAAAGATACTGTATATTTGAGTCTATGTGCCAGTTATCGTTGACCCAGGAAAATTCAAAGCTCACCCGGGAGCAGGACTCTTTTCCATCGTAATTATAATCCTCGTCTTTATTTTCTAAAAGTGTGGAACGGATTACAGTTTGTGACTCATGTGTCATTCAGATAAATTCACACATTCAAAGTGTGTGTCTGTTGAGCAACAGAATCCCTGAGAGTGGGCCTTTCTTCAGGAAGTCATCTTGAATGATGATGTTGCAGAGAACAATTTAATTTTGATGCAAATGTTTTATAACAATACATGAAGTAATCAAACTTTAAAAGATTTGAATATTGTAGCATGTAGTAGTTGAACGTTTTTTTTTTTGTGATCGGTTTCTCTGGACTTTTCTTCATATCACTAAAAATGCTGGTTTATTTAAATCAGATAAACGCTTTTTGTCAAAGGATTCATCTGAACTGTTACCAAAACTTTAGTAACAGTCAACACTAATAAGTCACAGCGATTTCTCTGGTAAAGAAGAGTCTGTTACATTTAGTTCCTTTTCTGTTTCTAACTATATACAAAATATATTCTCAACAGAAGTAGTTTACAGGCTCCTGCTATTCTCAGACTGAGACTAATGCACAAATTCTCTCCTGATTAATTAATACCATTTCATTTATTTATCTATTTTTTTATGAATCTTTATCTTTTATTAATTTACTTTGTTTTAAATCAAATAATAAAAAATAAAAAAATTATATAATATTATGCAGAGAGAGAGAGGGATACAAATGTTTTAGTTGAACCCACTTTTCTTCACGTTATCACATTACATTAAATCTCTTCCACTTCCAGTTCCTGTTTACTTGTTAATTTGAATTATATAGAGAAATTAACTAAAACGAATTCTTCTCTTGCTTCTAGTATTTTTTTCCGAGTCAGTGACGGAAATGCTCTGAATCATACTATGACTGTGGTTACAAAAAAATCCACTGTGATAATTGAAGTGAGAAAATAATCTGAAACGTTAACACATGAGAAACGTTATAAAAGGCTATTGTTGTAATAGAGTTGTCATTAACTGCACCACTTGTGCTCTTGGTGGATGATCAGAGAGGAAGTGCTGTAGTTCCTAAACATGCTGCAGCCTCATCTGTTTACTCAGCAGTCTCACTGAGAGTCCATGGCCCCTGAGTAAACCAGACTTTCTATTTCCATCAGGGTTAATATAAGTTCGCAGTCCAACCTATATCTAAAACCATCTTGTGTTTCAGCTCAAATGATACAAGTTATTCTTTGATTAATAATTTCTATTTCATTATTCTCCAGTTTTTTCCTCTGTTCATGTCACAACCTCCCTCCAACCCTCACAAGTCCAGGACTGTGGGTCATTAACCTCAATTCTGTCTCTGTCTAATCATCAAAATGAAAAAGTGTACCTCTTCTAGGTTGAGGAACAAAAACCGCAGAAAAGGAAACGGCTCATTTCGACATTTGTCTTCTGCCGGCAGAAGTTGTCTGTGTGAGCATATCAAGGACGGTGTCATGTGATGTGGAAAGATTTCAAAGCTGAAACCACAGCGGTTTGGTTTAGTGTCACTTAGCAGGTGAACTGGTCTTCCCATCGACTGAGGCTTGTAAAATGGTTGAATTGGGCATTAGACACCTTCCTCTGTGCTGCAGTCTTCTTCTTGGTCTTCTGCTGGGTAAGATAGCCATTTGCATTTTTTATTCACAGATGATTGAGCAGTGATCTTATATCATATGTTTACCATTGGTACGTTCTGCAGCTTTAGGTTGTGTTGTCACAGAGGGCATCATAGCCACAGTGGGAACAGATGCAACTTTGTTGTGCAACTACGATGCCAAGTACTACGGCAAGCTTCCTGTGTGCTGGGGCCGCGGAGCCATCCCCAACAGCGGCTGTGCCAATGAGGTGATCAAGTCAGATGGGACGTCAGTGGTCCACAGGCTGACAGAGCGCTACCTGCTCATGGGTAATCTGGGCGAGGGCGATGTGTCGCTGACCATCAGGCAGGTGCAAGAGAGCGACTCAGGGACGTACGGCTGCCGTGTGGATATACCGGGCTGGTTCAATGATCACAAACACCAGGTGACCCTGACTGTGGTGGCAGGTGAGACCCTCAGAGAAAGATGAGTAATTAATGGTGAACAAATTCAAAGTTCTCCTGGTGTGTCCTCGCTCATTGAAACATGAAGACTGTCCCTCACATTTCCTTTTGCCCAGAGACAAGGGTGACACCCGGAAATTATCACATGTAGAAGCTGGAACAAGCACATATTTGACAAGAGATGACCCATAAATGATTTAAACCATGCATCGATTGAATAGTTGTTTGCGATTTTCCGTTTTCATCTAATTTTGTCTGTACCACAAAGCGAAGTTTCTGTTTTTCTTCCTCTTTAGGACGCCCTGACCCCCTGATGGTGCAGACGAGGGAAGTGAAGGAGAGGTCGGTTACTATTCGCTGGAGTCCTGTGTTTGATGGAGGCAGACCCATCACGTCCTACATGGTTGATTTGAAAAACAAACAAAGTAAGTGCAATGAAACATTTTGATATCAGGCAGCTAATTATCTCTAAATTATTCTTTAGAGGACAGTGTGTGGATATAATATATGTGTTCCTGTTGCAAAGCATCCTGGGACACTGGAGTGAGGACTGAAATCTCGAATCCTGAAGTGACCCAGGTGACTTTGGTGGATTTGCGTCCGGCCAAGTCCTACAACATCCGCATGTTTGTTGTTAACAGCATAGGCATGAGCGAGGCCAGCAACGTTCTGACAATCACGACAAAAGAAGCAGGTAGAGTCAGTCAGCAGTTAACATTTTTAACTACATTTTTTTATTTGGACCGATGGCCACTTTCAAATGTGTTTTCCCTGCAGCACCAGAGGGTCCGCCCCTGGATATGCGGATGGAGGCCCTCACCTCTCACAGTATCAAAGTGACGTGGAAGGTAAAGTCACAATTAAGAAACTTTAGCAGCATTCTCAAAAGAAAATGAAAGCAGCATAGCAGTTTGTACAAAGTGATATGCAAAAAGAATATGTGTTATAAGAAAATATGTAAAGAAAAAAAAAGAAAGAAAGGATTTTGAGAATTGTTTCCCTTCTTGAATAAAAGCCTCCGAGCGCTGATCTCAGAAACGGGGTGCTGCAGAGTTACAGCGTCAGCTACCGAGAGTACGACCCTGCAGGCAGACAGTTTAAGAGGTGGCAGCACCAGAGTGTGACGGCCACCCGGGAACTGGAGACCCTCATCCTGGGCAACCTGAAGCCTTCCACCAAGTACGGCATTCTTATTCAGGCCAAAACCAAAGCAGGAATCGGACCTGCCTCAACTGCACCACTCTGCACCACTCTGGATGAAGGTAAAGTCACGGAAATATGAATTAATCAGTGTTATCTTCTGAGACTGGAAACTGCTTTCATTCTGTTTCTAGTTCAGACAACTTCAGAAGTTGTAACTGTGACGCCCACTTCTACTGATACCACGATGCAGAGACAAGACACTTCAAGTTTTACTACAGGTACCGCGTGTGTTCTTGAGTTGCACACAATATATTCCTCATTAAACATCTTTAAAAAGTTTGCTTTATGATGACAGATTTTTTTTTTTTTTTTAAATTAACAATCAACAATGACTGGAATATGACCTTTTCACCCTGTTCCCAGCAGTGGAGTCTGTTACTGATGCCATAGACTGGGAACAAAGCACCACAAGCTTCACTTCAGGTACTTTGTGTTCAGCCTCTCGTGAACCAATCAAACTCTTCTGTCGTCAACAAGCTGTTTAAAGTGGTTCTCATGTTAATCAGATATTTGCTATTCGAGATGTTTCATCAAAATAGAATTGCAGCTGTCAGCGTCCAAATAGACACATTATTCACGGCTCTGGGATTTGTCGGTACATTACATCATCACCACATTATCACAGTGTAAAGAATCAGGTATAAATTCACAAGATTAAACTGAGCCATTGAAAAATGGATGTTTGTCTTTGGTGAACGTGTCTTGCCGTGTGTCTTCCAGTGCCCCCGGATCCCCCGGTAGTCGAGTTAAAAGAGGTCATAGACACTTCAATTTCCCTTTGCTGGACTCCCGGCTTCGAAGGTTACAGCCCGATTACGGGTTATTACTTGGAGTATAAAGCACTGAACGGTAAGAGAAAATAAATGCATTAGAGTTCAATAAATTGTTGTCACTGTATTTTTTGAAATTATGTTAAAATCTTTTTTCCCCCTCCCTCTATAGCATCATGGGATTACACAAAGGCAGTGATAGACTTCAGCCCTAACCAGACAGAGGCCACAATAATAGAGATAAATCCCTCAATTTACAACATCCGCATGTTTGCCAAGAACAGTCTGGGCACCAGTAAAGCCAGCAACATCCTCACCATCACTACTGGAAGAACAGGTGCTGAACTCAAACATTATACTTAAAGGTTCAATTTAGTGACATCAAGTGGATCAATGCCTGAGAAAAAACTGGTGGAGTAAAAACTGCAGATTTTGCTGATATATGTAGAGGAGTAAAAGTTAAAAGTACCCAAAAAGAAATGTACTTTGTTACACCCTGTGTTTATAAGTACTTTCATAATGTACTCTACCCTATTTTTTAGAGGATTTTTTAGAATATATATCTGGCCTTGTCATTTACCCGAGGTCTTGCTATGTTGATATGACTGAGTTCATGCTGTGTGTTCTGCCCGTCCCTTTAAGTTATGAAAATGTTACTGTTGAGCTGTATAGCGTTCAATAAAAATATATGTGATATTAATATGTTGTTAACGTTTTGGGGGATCAGAAGTATTTGAACCTTATTCACAGAGTGTGAGAATATAATTGAGCTAAACATTCACAATTCCTCATTTGACATGAGACTTATTGTTTTGGGTATCATTTATCTGAAACTGTTTCAAAACTTCCTCTTGTCTTCTTCCCTGTGTGTGTGACAGGTCATCAGAATATTGATTCTGCTACCACGGTATCCTCTGAAACCGTATCATCTGACCCCGTATCACCTGACCCTCTATCACCTGACCCCGTATCACCTGACCCTCTATCACCTGACCCTCTATCACCTGACCCCGTATCACCCGATGCTGCTGTAAGCTTCAATCCCTGCATTTACACAACCACCAGGTTCCAAAGTGAGGCTAAACTCTGACTGTCTCTGATCCCCTCTGCCAGGCGATTGTCAACGGGAGTCATAATGGTCACCTGGCTGCCATCGTGATGCCGGTGGTCCTGGTGGTGTTGATTGTTGCCACAGTAACCACGTGGCGAATTCGAAGTGAGTATGATCACTCGTAGACCCAAAGCAAGTTGCCCTGTTTGATTGTGACGCTTCTCTGTCCGCAGGGGTAAGACGGAAAGAAGGCAGCCTGAGCCTGTGAGTGACTGAACCATTTATAGACATTTATATGGAGAATTTAGACACTCAATGCACTTCACTGTGACTGCCTGCCCTTCTCCTCCTCTGTAGGTGGGTGAGCAATGGACCACTACGTTTCAGAGGATCTGAGTCACTGCAGGAGCTGTAAAACTCACAGCTACTCTACATTCAGCCTATTGTGTCGTTACAATACTCACAAATAATGAATTTTGTAAAAGGAGTTGTTTTTGTCATGTCTTTGATGAAAGATTTGGTCCGACTTCAGCTGTCTGTTGATTCAAATGCCCTCAAAAACGATCTATACTTAAATATACTGTAAAAAATGTACTAAAGAAGCTGCAATCACAACAAGGTGTTTTATTTTAATGTGATAATGTGTGTGATTGGATGGTACCTAATCTTTGCTACATTCTTTTATACTAATAAACATACTTTTACACTGTACGCTTTATTCTACTGTTGTTTACTTTGTAGAGTTTTGTGTCATAGTTCAACCATTAACAGGGTTTATGCAGGATATTATAAAGTATCTAATACAGTCTAGAATTCAATCATCAATTTTGGGCCTTTTAAAATTCTAAGATACATTAAAGATTATGTTCTAGGTCTTTTAGGATTTGGGTAAGTCTTCATTATATTAATATTAATTTAATGCTATTTCAGTCGCACTTAAATGAGATATCTCCTGAACGCCTCGAGGGAATTGTTTCACATTTGGTATGAATATTCAGTTGCACTGGCATTTTAATTTGGTAGCCAAAGACCAAAGGTTAAGGTCAGGATGTCTTCACAAATTATGTTTATGTTTTTCTTGCACGTTATTTCTTAAGAACAAGGGATTCAAAGTCCCGGTGACCTAAACAATTTTTGTCCCCCCTTTAATTCAGTATGTTCTTAAAAAGTCTGAAATGAAACTTGTTGAAAACTGCAAAAACCCTGATTACTGACTATGTTAATATAAGTTAAATCAGCTATTATTGAAATTATGAAAAATTGTAAACACATACACAAACAAACCTGATTAAATGTGTTTAGTACTTACAATAATTGTTGAGATTAAACTGACTGAATAGTTAAAGAGTTTGATTAAAAAAACTATACAACTATCTTTTTATATGAATTATTGCTTGACGTAATAACATATCCTAGTTGAAAAAACTTTCATGTATCGATGTAAGCTAAATATATTACACTCTAAAATGTCATAATTGAGGATTTGGTGTTGCTAACCATTTAGAAAATAAAGAAAACTGATCCTTAAATGACATTTAACACGTACTAGTGTATGCCTATAACCATGAGAGGGAGCCAGAGTCCCACCAGTAAGTTTCTCTAATGGTCTCCAGAGCTCACTCATCATCATCTCACCTGATCATTGAAAAAGCCAAACTCAGGAGCAGGCACGGCAGCCGGCTGGATTTCCATCCATCTGTCCTGTAAATATCTTAATTGTCCTAATTCAGGAGATGAGGAGGTGGAGAGGATAGGATACCCCCAAGGGATCTTAGAGCCAGCTGGGCTGTGGGGGAGTCTCCCACTAATGGGGGACCACAGGAGGGGGATACCCACACCTGAGTCTCAGCGGGTACAACATGGCACCGGAGGGATCCTTGTTTGTACGTATGTGTGATGGATGTATACATGTGAATGGATGTTTAAAAGCTGGGCCTCCACTTCCCCTTCGCCTTCTTAATTCTTTTCTAAACGAGGCCACTGATGGAGAAACTACTGTTGTTGTTGTTTCTGCATAGTGAAGTGTTGCACTTCCTGACAAATATAATAATGTGCCACTGTGTTGTAAATACTGCTTGATTACTGGTTTGTAGTGGTAACCCATCACCGATCCAGAGCTGCTGACACACAAAGCCACAGTACGCTGTGTAACTGTGGCCTGTAAACACCGCTCCACCACATCCCTCCTCCTGCGGACTTCCTCTCATCTCCGGACCCCTCACTTCCGTCGTCCACTGCCCTTCTCGCTCTGACTTTGCTTACACAAACACTACAGAGCCTTCCACTCGCGGTGCTTTCCTCAGCCTCCACACCTCTCCATCCTCTTCTCCTCTCAATCCATCTCCCTCTTTGCTCAAGCCCCGCTGATTACATTGCGTTGGCACTTACATAAACAGAAGAAAAGAGGCACGGGTGGTTTTGGGAAACACTGGTTGAATGACTTTGATGAGGTTGCTTTGATTTGCCTCACAGCCAGAGACCAATTTACCTCCCCTACACATATTGGTTCGTCTTGGACCTTGTCTGCCACCGGTAAACCACACGAGGCAACAAACCAGTAGTCGATACTAGTAGGGCGAGGGAATGGAACCGGCTGTTCTCACTGACCTGCAGTCGATTTACAATGTCAGTCATCGTCCCAACAGTTTTGTCACCTCATTCACAGCATGGCTCTTCCACCTTCTTTAAACATCCTCTGTTGTGACCAAACATCCAATCAGGCAACAACACAACCTTTCTTATATGAGCCATGCAGATCTTTGTCAGCTGTATCTGGTAAAGGTTTCCGAGGGACGCTGAAGGTGGGGGATTGAGGAGGGAGGAGGGAGTGTGTGGTCATAATAATGGCAATATTAGCAGTGGGGACAGAGTTAGCAGTGTAATAAATCATAGCTATGGTTTTGGCCACATCAAGGTACCAGCACGCAGGAAGCAGAGACTGAATGGTACCACACACACCAAAGCCTGGGCTCCGCAGGAGGGGCTGGTCGCCAGGCCTCGTTGCCCCAGAACGGATGCACGGTCCCGGACCTATAGAGCTTCCAGATGTTGGCCCTTCTGGAGCGCCTTATGAACTTGCGAGCAGCAGAGCAGATGAGTGTATTGAACAGAGCAGAAATGAAAGGAGCCGGGAGGTGAGGTAGAACAAAGGAGAGACGGCGGACACAGAAGCAGTTTGTGGAAACAGACGGAGAGCTGTGGAGTGGTCTGTTTGTTGATGAAAGAAACACTAATTTGTTCAAGTCTTTAGAGAAAACTCCCCACAAACTACAACAGCTCCAAGGGATGGTTTCATCCTGTTAGACCAATGGCCTGTCAGTGTGCTAATGAAAACAAGACAAAGTATGATCCTCAAATCAGGACCGTAAGTTGTACGTCAAACATAGACATGAAGATGGATGACATGACAGCTCACCAAAAGTGAAGCCAAGCATCTCAAAGGCTGTCTGTTGGCTTGCTGAAGTATAGGTTATAAGTCCTGCCTCCTCCTTGTTAGGAGATGGGACATGGATCAAACAAAAAAGTCAAAGTACGCGGCTTTGGCTTCATCTCTGGACAGTGGGAGGAAGTAAAGACGCTTCATCCATCTTTATAAACCGTCTATGATGTTAACTGGTCCCAAAAAAAAGAATGCATGTGATGTTGAACTTGGGTTGAGAATCATGACGGAGCAGCGATTTAAAGAAAATCAACAAGCGAACTCTGCTCACTCACAACGAGCTGATCTGACAGAACATTTATGAGTGTGTTGATCTGATCTGATTAGCCTGCTTGAGCCAGATGGAACGCAGTGCACATGCTTGAAGGTCAGACATAACAGTTACCATGGAGACGTCGCCAAGTATACCAAGCCCAACGTTCTACTGCACAGCCGCTTCCCCAAGGGACCTGCATCAGCCTGTGTGTGTGTGTGTGTGTGCGTGTGTGTGTGTGTGTTTGTGTGTGTGTGCGTGTGTGTGTGTGTGTGCATGTTAGCTGATGTGTATCGGCGTGCTTTTGCACATGTCCCTTTCAGTGTGTATAAAGTTTGAGGTGATTCTTCTGCTAGTTACAGTCATAACTCTGACTTGAGCTTGAAGTATTGTCTGTAAAGGATAGAAGATTTATTTTCTGATTATTCTTTTTACTACTGCTCATCAATACAAATTATACACAAGTTAGATAAGAAAATAAAAGCTTTGAAAAAACTATATCAAACCCGTCAGTGATTTGTGTTTCTGACTAACACAGATTAAAAAAAAAATAACTGCTTGCTTTTGTCTTTTAAAAAGAAAGATTATTTATGTGTTGAAACAGATGTTTGACGGTGTGCATGAAGTTGTGCAGTATTCTACACATGTAAACTCTTCACATAGTAAACATTTATTATAGCATGTAATTACTGAGCAAAGTGGCAAATTCCAACCTTCTCCAAGGTCTAAGTTTCCATAGAAACACACTAGACTTTATATTGATGTAGCGAGTTTATCAAATGCAGGGGAAAGAAATGCATTTGGCAGCCAGTCATTGAGGACAGAAATAGCTTTACTGACATGCTTGTTGCCTCCCTTTGCACACACATAATCCTTAATGCTCGCAGATATTTCCATAAATGTTTGAACATCCAAAACCCCATCTTGTACGATTCATATCACACGTCACCTCTCATTCAGGCAGCATTAAGTGTCAGAGCTTTGAACAGAGGCACGGGTCTTAATCTGTTTAAGTGTGCTTCCTTCTCTGAGCTAACACCACCGACTTTTGGTTGTTGTTGTTTTTTTTTATACACCTGCCCAGAGGCGAATTCTAGTACGGAGAGGCGTCAAATTGGAAGACCTCCATCGTCCTGGCAGCTGAACACAGTGGAAGTCTTGGATCTGTTTTGGGGGGATTGGACCAGCTGAGCTCTGCCATGGAAGACAAGTGGCTGGCGCTGTTGAATGGGAGCAAGAGTGTGGAAGGATGGAGGGAGAGGAGGAGGAGGGCGGGAGGGAAGGAGGGAGAGGTAATCACATCAGGGGATTAGTGGCTGTTATTAATGGAGGATAAGGCTCTTTGCCGTCACTCTCTCAGTCGCACATACACACACACGCGCACAAACGCACACACACACACACACACACACACACACACAGGAGAGAACAAGAGAGATTTATGCACATCCATCTATCTATTTATCTGTCTATCAATCTATTTATCTGTCTATCTATCTATCTATCTATCTATCTATCTATCTATCTATCTATCTATCTATCTATCTATCCATCTATCTATCTATCTATCCATCCCTCTTGTCTGTCAGACTGTAATTCAATTACACAGCTGCCTCCCCTCTCATCGTCCAACCTCTGGCCCACGGCAATGCGTTTTGATTTTGGTTTGTAATATTCTCGCTACCTACTTCATGAGGGAGAAAAATGATCTGCTCCCTTGTGCATGTGCGCGTGTGTGTGAGTGTGTGTGTGTGTGTGTGTGTGTGTGTGTGTGTGTGTGTGTGTGTGTGTGTGTGTGTGTGTGTGTGTGTGTGCTGGCATGCCACCCCTTGAAAGATGGCCATTCAGTGGTGAACAAACAAGACATTTGTCTTAAGTCTTGCATCACCTCAGGGAAGACTCTGTGGAAATGTGCTTTGCCAGGTTATCTCTCGCTGCTATTTTCAGTCTCGCTGTGACTCACAGGATCCAAACTTCACGGCCAGATCCCAGCGAAATCTCTGCTAAATAGAAACCTCTCCATCAACCGGCTGTCACAATGGTGTGTGTGTGTGTGTGTGTGTGTGCGTGTGTGTGTGAGTGAGCCAGTTAGAAAAGATCATGTGTTAACTTATTAGCTTGAATAAAACCAAACACGCACACACACACACATGATTACACAAATGCACAGGCAGATGACAGTCACAACGGCTTCTCAGGGAGAAGATGTATGGGCCGGGGCTAAAGAGACACATTTGCAGGATCTTTCATCAGTGAGAATTTCGCCTCATCCTCGCGCGAAGCCACAAAGACACCAGCATCCCACCGTGAGCCGCAGACACAGCTGCACCGCACTTTCATCATCTGAATGGAGTTTCACAGCAGCGGCGAGGAAACCAAAGTCCCCGAGCCCTATAATGTCACCCAAACACCCCGGAGGTGCGGCGGCATGTCAGAGGAGCTTACACATGAGTAAATAGACGGAATCAACTTTCAGAGAAGCAGCCAGCAGTTCATTTTGGCCAAGCAGAGAAACAGCAAATATAGAAATATATACCCTGGATTTGATATTATAACTAAGACCGATGAAGCAGAGCGACTTAAGTTGTGCGTGAAACTTCTTCACAGGTGCTGAACTGAGCTGCAGTTACTTTAATAAATATGCACTTTGTTTCACTTTTCTCCAAATGAGTAAACAATGGTGAAAGTACAACTGCCTGCGTGTTTTTACATGGCTGTTTTTAAGTTGGTCCCTATGAACAGAGGGAGCTGAAGGCCCTTTGGGGATAAACACACACACACACACACACACACACACACACACACACACACACACACACACACACACACACACACACGCCAATCTCTCTGTCTGTCAGCTCTGTGCTCGTAATCACATCCTATCCCCTCGTGTTCCCATACACACAACCCCCCTGCCTCGCTTCACTGTGGCGGGAGAGAAACGAGAGATCCCTCCAAACGCTCTCTAAGATTAAGGCTTTGTGTTTTACATGTGTTATCGTTGCTTCCCTTCGTTATCCCCCTGCTTTTGTCTCAGCCTCCTCCTCTAATTAGAATCTTGTCCCTTTCATTCCTTTCACGCACCTTTCTTCCACCTGTGAGAGCGAGGAGAGGCAGACCAAGGAGAGGGAATAAGAGGAGGAGAAGAAGGAGAAGATGAAGCAAGGAAACGGGTGGAGGAAAGATGAAAAGCGCGCCACACGGAGCGAGTGGCGGAGCGTTGTGGAATGCGGCGTCTGAGGGGAGGATGAAGGCGCTTGTCACGTCTCATCACACAAAAGTACACATGCACACACTTACACACACACATATACACACACACACACACACAACCTAGCTGTGGTGCAGCAGAGACACACGGTCCCGCTGAGCCGCGCTTTGAAAAGAATAAAGTGCAAAGGGAATGAAGAAGAAGAAAGAAGAACAAGCACGAAGAAGCCACCGAGCTGGATGTTTCATTTTGACCCATATTTGTCCCGATGCATGAATCAAACTGGAACTGAGGAGCCCAGCGCATCTGTCACGACAGGGCGTCGGAGAAAATATCTAAGCAGATCCACCAGAATGCACTCACCGCTGGTGGCATGAACTGCAATTAGGGAACTGCAAATAATAAGAACAATCGAATATATACAGCGTTAAGGCAAGAGAGACATTATATATTATTTTTTTCAGAAAAGGGAACTGCTCTAACAAGCATAAAGTCATTACCTCAAGCTCTTTTGCTCTCTTTTTCCCCTGTTCCTCTCTCTCTCTCTCTCTCTCTCTCTCTCTCTCTCTCTCTCTCTCACACACACACAACACACACCTCCCTTCCTACATCCCCCAGCCAAGTGCAGCGCTGTCTGTCCCCCTGGCCCCACTGTGTGGCCTCCTCGGCTGTTTATGTGTGAGGTGAGGGCAGGCTGGCACTGCGCCTCCCTGTGTGGTCAGGCTGTGTTTACATCTGTCTGGCCCTGGAGCCTGGAACCTGGAGCTGTGCGCCGGTGCATCCTTTACATCACCCAGAAGGCCGTAGCAGGACCTGGGGATTGAGTCTCATTCGGTCTCAGAGCGTGAAGGACTTGCCCGATGAATGGCCCACAGTCTCACAGAGCCGTGCACGTCCCTTTGTATAACTGACCCCTTTTTCCAACATTGCTCTTGAATCTTCTCGTCGTTTGCTGCCCCCCCCCGAACTATCGCCGTGCTCCAGACTTGCATGCCAGTGTGTTCCTTTGAGAGAAAGTATAAGTAGCTCGGCCTGCTTGTGGAGAAAACTGCAGACTTTCTTTCTCTGATTGAATGTCTATATGTTAGTGCTTAGGATTTGTGTGTCTGAGATATGTTTAACATGCACTAATCCTCCAGAAGCAGCAAAGAACGGAGAGAATTGAATAGCGCCGGTTGCGGAACATGACAAACAGTGTGATCTGCCTTTTGTTTTTGAAAGCTGATGAATATGCATGTGGCCCCGCGAGTGACTGAGTTTGGGGTGGGGTGGGGGCTCAGAGGAGCATGTTAAACAATGGAATTACATCTCTGACATGCATCCACCGCGAGGCTGGGATTAAACACAGCGCAGAGGGGGGAAAAAAACAGAAAAGAGGGAAGAAGGGAAAGACAGGAAAAGGATAGAGATGGAGAGTGAAGCGATAAAGAACGGATCGGCTGCTTATCTATTGAAGAAATGGAGGCCTCGGGGGGAGAGGGGAGGATGGGGATGAGGAGGGCGGCAGTGGCGGCGAAGAGAAACGGGGAGGAGAGGGGGACGTGGGGGGGGGGGGCTGGGTCGTCAATCCGATGTATTTAATTTCTTTTGCTGTTAGTGAATCATCAAGGGGATGATCCAACAGCGGATCAAAAGAACGAGCAGGGGAACGGCAGGAAAAAAAAGCAGATTAATGCAACAGAACAAAGGAGCAGTCTCTCGGAGATGATCGCATCCCCTCCATCTCCATCCTCCACTTACACTCTCCCTTCCTCTCTGACTTCTTCTCGTTTTACAGTATTTTCTGACAGACAACTTTGGCAAATGGCACGGAGACACGAACGCCTTGTGAGAGCTGCGACAGGGTTTATAGCTCCACGGTGCAGTGGGAGCGGGCTCCACCCTGGGTGCCGTGGCCCCCCTGACATCTCCAAAACGCTCTCCTCCGTGGCATAAATCTGGTCGTGTTTGTTTCATCTCCACGCGCTTCATCTGGGTCCTGTCATGTAGTGTGAGCAGCTTCCCACGGGGCTTCAGGCAGACCGCTTGTTTAGTCTGAGCTGCCCTTGTTGGCCGAGACTTGACCAGCTTTCACTGCAAAAAAGAAAACAAGCTGACCGATCACAGCAGCATGTCCGTTTTTATTTTGAATCCTGGGGTCTGCTTAGACAACGTCCATGTTTAAAGTAAAGTCTTAATCTGGACTGTTGTGTCCCAGTATAGCCATAGCATAGTTCCCCATGAGTGGCGCTGGTTTGCGGTGCTGTCAGAAGTGTTTTCAGGGGGAGAGCATTGTGGGCCATATCTCAGAGGTGTCAGCTCTCACTGCGACACGGTGGTGTGAGTATTCAGCTCGAAAGGGGTCGCAACAGTGTGTGTACGCATGCATGTGTGTGTGTGTGTGAGCTGGAAAAGGTAAGTGAGAGGCTTGTCAGGTCAGGCCCGACGGCGCTCCAAAAGACAGTGTCAGCCGAGATGGTCTGACCGTGTGTAGTTAAAGCAAATATAAGAGGCCCTATTGACTCTGTTATAATCCCATTTTACATTTCACTGCACCCCTCCTCCTCCTCCGCTTCTTCCTCTTCCTCCCAGCACCCTCTCCTTTCCCCTCTCAGTTTCTCTCCCTATCTCTGTCACCTTTACTGTCACCTGGCTCAAACCACTGCGACTCCCTCATACCTCATGTGTTCTCGAGGTGGCAGAATGAGACTATTCTAGGTGCATGTTTCAGTGTGTATGTGTGTATGTGTGTGTCTGTCTGTCTGACAATCCTGGTTTTATTCCACGCTGGAGTCCTGTCCCTTGACTTTCCCTCCGTCTGCTCAACCAGAGCGAGGTCTGAAGAGTCAAGCGGTGTCCAGCCAAGCTCACGGATGGTTGATAGTCAATATTGACCCTGGGCTCCATGTGTCTTTGTGGAAACGTGGAATAAACCCCAAATCCCCCTCCCTCCTCTATGTCACCTCGACTCACTCACACACAGGTTCAGGACCAAGTCGCTGGCAGAGGCTCGACCCAACCGCCGACCCTGGTCTGGGTATTTTCTCATCCTCCTGCTGGTTAAGCGAAGGCTCTGGGAGGGTGTGAATCTGTTCCCAGCTCTGGGAGCCAGCAGTGCCTGATGGATGGGAGTGAGATATTGGCACTGGTGCTTAAGTTTGAAGGTGCATCGTTAACCGCTCTTTGCCAGATGACTACAACAAAGTGCATGCTCATTCTCACGTGCTGTATTAAAGCTCAGCTATAGCTCTGAGAGTTTGCATGTCTGGACAGATGCAGAGAGAAGTAAAGTACGTGCATGTACTGATGTATCAGTGTTCTCCTGTGTGCTCGCCTTTGTGTGTTTGTCAGCATAAACACCTAACATTGAAGGAGACAGGCTGCCTCCTGACAGTTATTTGCTAGTTTTGGTCTCTCTTTGCTCTGTCTAACTTTCTGTCTCTCTTCCTCTCCCCAAATTACCCCTGGAGGACTGAGTAAGGGTAAACACAACCGCTGAGAAAAAGCTCACGCCACTCGCTGTTGTGAGAAGCTTCCCCCTCAGCCCTTTCTTTCCACTATTTATCTGTGGCTCCTGTGTGATTCCCTGTTTGTCAACCATTCTCCATTCTCCGTTCTATGGAGACTGCGCGTACAAAGCCGAGTAAGCATTGTGTAGCAGCCTTACATCCCCGAGACGAGTGAGACGCACAATGTTTAAATCCAGAGGAGTGTTTGTGAGAGCTGGGTCAGCTGCTCTGTCAGTACATCACAAAGAAAATTACACTGTGGCAAGAATGAAAGCGTCAGGATTTTATTTTCAAATCTTTTCAAGTTCAATCTATTATAAAGGTCATTGGCTGTAGTAAGATAGATAGATGATAGATAGATAGATAGATAGATAGATAGATAGATAGATAACTGATAGATGGATAGATAGATAGATAGATAGATATAGATAGATAAATAGATATATAGATGGACAGATAGATAGATAGATAGATAGATAGATGGATAGATAGATAGATAGAAAGATAGATAGAGTCTGTAGCCAAGCATATGTCAGACATGCATGAGCACACACACGCACACCGTAATCCCAGATGTCATTGGTTTTCATCAAAGCCCCTAATTTTCCCTGTTCACATCTTAGAACCCCGCCCCCCTCTCAGTCTATCACAGCGCACCTGCACTCAATATGAGCCCCCTGCCCTCCCCACCACATCACACACACACACACACACACACACACACACATACACACACACAGTTTGCAGGACCTGCTTATATGTTCCCAAGTGGCCCTCAGCCCCATCAGCACTGTGTCATCTGTCCACCAACCAGGCATCACACATGAGCTCCCTTCCGCCCGGCTCTCTTTCATTCAACCTGGAGTTTCATTGCAGCAGGATATCCTGAACATTTTACACTTCCTTCATTTGTGCAGCAGATGTGCTCCACCGGCTCAAAGTGAAAGAGAAAGAGAGAGCAGCAATGAAAAGGTAGCGAGCCACCAGTTCACATTCATGTGTTGCCTCTGTTCTCTTAACGTCAGCTCACATGTCTTCTCATTTCCACTCTACTGCTTCCTCAAGGTGACGGCTGGCTTAGGCAGTCATGGCGTTTGCCTAAAGGCTACGGAGCGAAGGGGCCGGCTGCCCTCAGAGGTTTGTGGCCAGAGGCCGCCTCTCCCCCCACATTGATTCTGACCAAACCTCAGCGGCATGATTCTTTGATGAGTTCTGTCTGGATTCGTTAGTGTAAGTTATTCGTCATCTCAATCAGAGTTATCCCCAAAGCCGAGGAACAAGGAGATACACTCTTGTGAGAACTTCTGAAAGGGCCGTTTGCCGTTAACATCTGGAGTAAGCAAAAATGTTCCCTCACACACTGAGGAATCTGAGAAATCCCAACTAAATTTAGATTCTTGTTTCGATCACACACTCACACAAACATCCACACAATCCCAACCCGCGTACAGTCTACTTAAAGTATCATTTGTTTACACCCCCCACCAAAAAGTCCCCATGTGCTGGAATGCGCAAGGAAAAGCACTCTGTGTGTTTGTGACCCTATAAATAAAGGTGGTGGTGGGGAGCGTGGTTGACCATAATTACACAGGCACTGTTAAAGCCAAGGCGCGCTCTCTGTCTGGTCTCTTTACCATGGCCACTCCCATCCACATACAAACACACCCATGCATGGCCGTCCACACACACACACACACACACACACACACACACATATACGGACCCTTAAAGATGGGATGTGGGTCAACAGTTTTGTTTTTCTACATCTGTCTGGACTTTTAAAACATTAGACGCTGACAAACAGTTACATAATTGAAGTACTTAAACAAACCCTTTTTTTTTGTACACCATTGCACAACCCCTCTGATTTGTTTTTCTGAAGGAGGTGTTCATGAGCGATAAAAGAACTTTAGTATTGATTTAGCTTGAAAAATTGAGCTTTTAATAAAAGCTCAATTTTTTTAAGACATAAAAGCCTTTTATGTCTTCAGCGGACAGGTAACTGCTCAATGATCGTTAAGAGTCCCAAACCTTTCACCTGAACTAAGCTGCGTTTCTTTGAGACCTGATTCGAGTGGCCAGACTCTCTGTTTTTAGTCCTTTTTTCACAATGTGTATTTTCATCTCTGTGGCGCGCATGTTCACATGCTCCATCTGGCCGCTGTGAAACCAAGTTCACAGTATTAGAGTTGAGATGTAAACACACATTCACACAGTGTTCTCTTTCTCGCTAAGCTGCAGAGACAGACATTTACCAAACCGTGCTGTATGTCGCGTATCTGTACCAGCCAAGAGTGGTTTAATGGTGTGTGTTTGTGCTTATGTGTGTGTGCGTGCTTGTGTGTGTGTGAGTGTGTCTGAGCGCGCACACCTGCATATGTGTGAATGTGTCTGTGTGTGTGTACACGGGCAGAAACATGAATGTGCACCAGCCAAGATTTTCTTTCTTACACATGGAGCGGAGAAGCTTTAAGGAGCCAGAATAACGCTGCAAATTCTATACCCTCTTCTGCATGGTACAATTTGTTCCAAAGCACTTGCTGTACAAATCCCAGCCAGGCGGCCGACTAAAGCTAGATCAATCTATTACCATCAACAGGCCGACAGCCAAAGAAAGAAACACATCCAACAGTTTTAATACCTTGTTTTCACAAGCAGTTTTTCACTCCAGCTTATAAAAGCCAAATGAAAATAACAATAGCATGTATATGAAAACCAGCCTTCCTTTGGTTCCAACTGAAGTCTCCTTAAAGCTGGTTTTATTGCAGCCAGCCGATGGTCTCTGGTCCCCCACCCTCTTCGTCCTTTTGTGGTTTGGCACTAGATGCGCGCGGTCTGGGCAGGGTAAGACTGGATAGATAGAACATGGTCAGGGTCAGATGTTTTAACGTCATGCGTCTGCACACTGCAGTGTGAACACAACGCTCGGCCCAGTTTGCCATCGTGCGAAAACAGACAAACATTTCCAGTCACACGTTTTCTTCCGCTGTGGGATTCTTGCACACTGAATGTTGGAGTGTTGGTTGATTTCCCCCACAGTGGGCAAGGACGGAAATTGCTGAAAAGGGTCAGGTTAGAGTGATTACGTTCCCTCATCTCTCTGGTCCATTTATCTCAGAGGTACTCCGGAGCAGAACAGCAGTAATGTATCTTAATGCACCTCTACATGATAAAAGTTGACTGGCTGCTGCTACATGTGCCTCGCGTCAGTATTCATCCCTCCGCATTTTGAAGTCTTCCTATGCCCCACTGGGCCTCGTAGCATTAAACATTCAGGAGTAACAAATGAAAGGCTCTCTTAAAAGCTCTAACCAACGGGCTTTTACTAGCCGACCAGGCTGCATTCAGATAAAAAAGCAAGACTAAAGTGGTCTAGACAGCAGGAAATACAACTTTGAAAGAATACAACTAAAGTTAAATGCTTTCCCCTTTGGTGGTGGTGAATGCATTGTAGTGTACCATATATATATACTCATTTGGTTTATTGCTTGGTGAAATTGAATTGGTGCCACAGAGATGCAATATTCAGATCTTAAGGGGGTTGGTGCAGAGAGAGGCTGGTCGGCCATAAAGACAGGTGACTGAGGGATGGAAATTTCGCAGAGCCTTTGATGAATGGTGATGTATCATCACATACTTTAACCGTCTCTAACACTTAGCATCATCTCCAGTTATCTCAAACAGGGGGCAATGATACATTTCACAGGGGAAATGTGGAAAAGTATGAAACTCCTCAGTGGTTTCAGTTTAGAAATGACTTCAGTGTTTGGACAGTAAATCAACAGCATCCACGGCTACCTCTCCATCTGTCCCTCTGTCTGTCTGCCTGCTTCCACCTGGCGTCCTCTAGGTGTCACTGGAGATGTTCATGGCCCAGACAAGGCTGATTTAACTGATATTTCTGAGAGTGCGTGTGAGTGTGTGTGTGTGTGTGTGTGTGTGTGTGTGTGTGTGTGTGTGTGTGTGTGTGAATGCGTGTCTGTGTGTGTGTGTGTGTGTGTGTGTGTGTGTGTGTGTGTGCACGTGTGTGTGCACGTGTGTCTACATAACTGTGTCAGTGGTCCAGGTATTTCTCATGTTGTGGGGATCTAAATCTGTTTACAGTCACATTATGGGGACTTGGTTTTCTGATGAGGACAAACCCATAAAACACATAATGTTAATCATTAGTGATCAAAGTGCATTCATGTTATAGGCTTAACATTAGGTTAGGGATATGGTGTTAAGGTTGAGATAATGGTTGGGGTTAGGTAAATAGTAACTAGGGTTAAGATATTCAGGAAATTAATGTCAATGTAATATCCTCTGAAGTGTGTGTGTGTGTGTGTGTGTGTGTGTGCGTGAAAAGTGAAGCCACAGCTTCTCCTGTGCACTGACAACTCCAGTCCTGTTGCTGTGGTGATACCCTCTCCCAGGTGCATCAGTCACACACACACACACACACACACACACACACACACACACATACACACGCACACACCTCTGCGTCTCAGGAACCGTCTCGGCTTCCTCACATGCCTCGACACACACAGCTGGCTGTGTGTGCCCCCTCCTCCTATAGCTAAGACAACCATCATTAACACCACTGTCCCCGTGCTGCGCTGGTGTGAGCTCCTCCGTACCTCCCTCTCTCCCTCTCTCCCTCTCTCCCCCTGCACCCTGCACCCTGCACCCCGCTTTCCCGCAGGTGTCCAACCCGCCCCGCCCGGCTCCCTCCGCCTCCCCCACCCACCGCGCACCCACTAATGAGAGTGAAAATGAGAACAATGGGGAGAGGAGCGCAGGGCCCGCCAGCTCATCTGGGCTCCGTTGATCTTGTTAATTGCGTCCGTGGACGCGCTCCTCTCCCTTTGAAGTGTGTCTGAAGAGCCCGCTTCAGAGACTGGCAATTACCGCACATCATGTAATTGCTGCAAGACAGGCAGCCATATGAGAGAACTCATGTTACTGTATGTGTGCGCCACAGAGTGTGAGTACATGTGGACAGTGTGTGGGTGTGGGTGTGTGTGTGTGTGAGAGAGAGAGAGAGTGCGTGATGACGGTGATGCCTTGGAAAGGTGTTGTGACAGCATGTCAAGTAACGTCCTGTCAAACCACAACACCTTTAGAACAGGATTTGTTTGCTGTGATGCCTTAGACAGCTGCATTTTGTAAAATGATCACTTACAACTAAATAAAATAAAAAAAAAGAAGATTTTTCAGGGATCAAAAGATTGTTCAGTTTCCCCTCGGAATTCAATTAATCTGTTTATTCTCACAAAGTGCCATCACTGTGGTTGTGAGAGGAGACGTCCACGTGCTGTTTACATCCTCCGCTCCTGCTTGTAAATGTTTCGAGGTCAGTGGAGCTCTGCGGTGAGCGTCTTGTTGTGTCTATTCAAAGGCCACGTGAAGTCCCCTTTCTGTGGGTTTCCTTTCCTCGCCCTTGTAGACTGAAACATGCCGAGTTTTTGCTTTCTTTTTGTCACGTCAGGTGTGTTCTCACATAATAGAACCGAGAGTGAAACGCTTGTACAAGGCATCACCGGGAGAGGGAGGAGTGCAGGCGGAAGTAATAGCTCTCAGTCCTAAAAGCAGAAGTATATGAGCACTTGAGTGTAACAGCCGGGTTATTAAGATGCTGTTAGACAGTGTGCATGAACAAGCGGCACAGTTAACTGGTGAAAGAGAAGTGGATGGATATCTCCCCTCACAATCAAATCACGGCCAAATAAAATGCTTCCCTCTGTCATCATCTGTTTCCTGCACTCGCACTTATCTGGACTTCACAACACTCCTCTCCCTTATCTCATCGGATGAGTCAGCCGAATCAGTGGCCCATGCATCAGCAGGGCGACGAGTGTTTGCAGGAGAAAGGCAGAAAGACAACCAGTAATCCCACTCCTTGAATACTATACTAATATACTAGACTATATCTACTATACTGTAAGATGGCTGTGGGTCAGGAGAAGGGCGGGTCGTCCACTGACACGAAAATCGGTGGTTCGATCCCTGGATCCTCAATTCCACACACCTTAGTTCCCTGTGGCAAAAAAAGACAAACACTCGCAACATCCTCGGAAAACCTTGTCCGTCCGGTATGATGAAATATATTTTTGACTCAGGTGCAGACCGCTGCTGGACTTTATCAGAGGACGTGGAAGAAGTCATGCTCAACTGGGTCTGTGGCTGTGCACTGACGTATCACATACAACACTACACTTCCCACTTTAAATGATATGAATATGATTTATTCTGTTATTAGTAACCAATGGCTGGGATATGAAAGAATGACCCATTAGACCTATCCATCTGCCTGTCTTCTTTTGTATTAATCATTTAAGCGCTGCACAAACACATTTTAGAAGTGAAAAGCCCACAGTTTTTTTTTACAAATGACCCAGCTGATACATGGTGCCAATCTGCTCTGAGCTGTACAGCCTCTAACGCCCCCCCCCCCCCCCCCCCCCCAACACCACCACCTCCATAAATCAGATAATGTTACAGTAGCGTGTCGCTGTGCTTTTTGAGAGATGCAGACACTGCGAGGCAACCCCGTGCTCCCACTCCCACGTCTGAATACAGCAGAAAGTAGTGCAGATGAAATGTACCACTCGGGGCTAGCTACAGCTGTAAGATAAATACTGCGCCACATACTGCTGCGGTGGCAGGCAGGGATTTGTCACTTTGTGATCGACTACAAGTGTGTAGGCTTTCAAATGCACCCACATACATTAGTGTGTTGGTGTGTGTGAATCCTAATATTTGGCGATACTGTACAATAACAGTTGCAACAGACAGAGGAATATGAGTCGATCCCGTAGACTGTTTTTAAAGATGGACGACATGACTGCTTGCCAAAAGTGAAGCCAAAACATTACTATTGCCACCTGGTGGTTAGCTGCCGTATAGGTCATAAATCCTGCTTCCTCTATGTTAGTGGTTGGAGCGTGAAACAAACTGATTAAACAAAAGTCAAAACACACATTAAACGCATTTTCCTCGAAGATGGTTTCTGACATTTTAGAACTGGCATGGGTTCAAGTGTTGTTTTTTCTGGTAAATTTGGTTTTATACGTTTTTTGATGCTGACACTGACTCGCGACTGTTGGAGCATATGAATCGTCATGACCTCGCTGCTGTGGCTCCATAGCCTGAACGCTGAGACTCTCTCTCACTCTAGCGCCCTCTAGCGCGGGCTTTCATATCTGGGAAGTTTAGCTTCATTTCTGGATAGTGGAAGGAAGTTGTCCATCTTTATATGCAGTTTATGGTTGCTCCTAATGAAACAGTGTGTCATCATCATATTCCTCTGTGGTAACAATAAAAAAAGGGTTAGGGTGCAAATAATTCGGTCAGTGCTCCAACATTCACTTGTTATCATCAACCAGACAAATATATGTAAACCAATAGGTGCATGCATGGAGACAGAGAATGATCTGAGTCCATCTGATACTTTTGTCTGGACTGACTGTCTGTGAGCAGAGTTTATTGATGTGAGCCTTAAGGGTGACATCAGCTTTAAATACATAAAGAGGATGTGGTCCTCGACAAATATCAATAATACGAACACCTGGGTGTCATAACTGGATATGAAATGTCAGCTCCACAACCCTCTAATTGGAAAGAGAAGTTTGAGTTGCTCACCGATGAAAACCAGAGAAGCTGTTGGTCACAGGTTTGTCTTTATGTCCTTATAAAGGGGACTTTCCTAAATACGTTAAAGAACCAACACATTTAATTAGATACTCAAGTTACTCAAGCAACAGTGTTAACTTCACATAAACGTCAGAGCTGTGTCTCAAAACGAGTCCTGCCAGACAGCTCTACAGGTGGGCGGCCACTCAGCCAAATCAGGTCTTAGAATCATGTCCCACACAGTGTTCATACATGGTCCACCCTCAGCTGGGGGGGTTATATGTCAAGTACAAGTCTGTTGAACAGGCCGACATAAGACTGGAAAGAGCAGGATGAGGTTAATTGCGCCATCAACACAACAGGCCCTCCAGAGATATTATCTGTACTGTAGGAACACACACACACAAGCGGAAACTTTGTGCATCGTATTCACCATACTGTCGGTAGATTCAATATTTTTGACTGTGTTGCAACAAGCCATATTATTTTGCAAGTGGATGGACCAGCATAAAATAATGTAAACACAGACACACCGAGCAAGAAGGCGAGGGGGAAAAAAGGATTGCACTGAGGCAGCTTGCCGAAGGGCAGCCCGCCAAAAGAGTGGGAGAGAAAAAGCGAGACAGACACAGAGCGAGAGAACGAGGGGGGAGAGAGAAAGAGAGCGAGGGCAGGAAAGTCCTTACATAGCCCACAGGAAGAGCTGTGTCAGGCCAGGAAGCTCCTTGTTTGGGCGTGGAGGTTTCCTGGCTGGCTAGAAGACTGACATTTCCTCTGCTGGTTGGCTTCTGGAGAAGGGATCACATGAAGGCTTGAGGGAGGCTGCAGGGGTGGTGGTGGTGGGCCGCCAGTCGGGCTGGGCTGGGCCCGGTCTCTGGTTTCAGCTCCAGCGCTCCCTCCTCCCTCTCTCCCTGTCTCTGCCTCGCTCTTTGTGCAGCCTTCAGCTGCAGTGGCTCATTGCTGTGGCAGACACTTCAGAGGCCAGCATTCATTCTCTGCAGTAATGACATACCGTATCCCACTGTGCGGTCTGTAATGTAACATATCACATGTTGCTCTATTAGCATAGGGATGCCTCAACGAGCTAGAGACGGCATGGTGAACATGTGGATTTCATCTGCATATAACTATGTTTTGCCACGACAGCTCTGACAACCAGTTCACTTTCACATTTAGTCTGTTCGTGTCCAATTACAGATTTTTAGTGACAGGACTCAGTTGGCCCACTATCTCCATGATTACTGGAGGATTAGGCCTTCAAATCTTCGACATTTAAAACACCGGAGGAATTTGAGAATCTCCTTGACTTTAACTTTAGTGCCATCATGTGATTGACAATTGAGATTCTTACGGTAAAAAGTTTCCACAGCTATTGAAAAGATGGTCATGAAATGGGAGAAAGACTTTCATGCATCCCATGTCATTCAATAACTTTGTTAAGTCTGGATTACTGAAACTACTGAGCTGATATCTATGGAATGGGTGGGGCTTGACCCACAATCACATTTTCAGAAATTTCTCAAGAAACTGGAATGGCAAAAACACCCAACACATCCCACAATGTTAAAGAAAGTTAAAAAAAATATATCCTGGATCTGCCGCCTAATCCGGATGAGCCCCAAAATTGAATGGGTTCTTCCCAGGCCCATACCACAATTGTGGCATACACCAACCTAAAATTGCACCCAGTTTGAGCTCTTCTCACCTCGTCTTTTTTCAGTGATGCAGAGGGACCTGTTCCCTCTCCTTCCGACTCATCCTTTTTCTGAGGCTGTGAAAATGGGTTCCAAAAACTCAAACCCAGACACTATTCCATCAATGGCTGAAACCTTCTTGTGGGCTCACCCTTCATTGCTTATTGATCAGCCATCTGTGCATTTGTGTTGACAATAAACTTCAACTGCTCCCAGTCAGAGAGGCAAACACACAGACAGATAGACAGACAGATGTTTCCTTTAGTAAACAGCAAGTGCTCTATCAAAGATAAATCTGTTAACTGACAAGTTAAGTCCTCGGCCTTCTCTCTCTCTCTCTCTCTCTCTCTCTCTCTCTCTCTCTCTCTCTCGCTCTCTCTCTCTCTCTCTCTCTCCCTCTCTCTCAAACACACACACACGCTAAGGAAAAGCACCAGACCGAGGAAGGGGATTTTAAATGGCGAGAGAGGATGGGCAGTAGACAGGCAGCACAGTCTGAGACACAAACAGTCATGAATAAACAAATAAGGAACACACATGCACACACACACACACACACACACACACACACACACACACACACACAGTTTTAAGCAGCTGTCCTTATTAGGACTTTTCATTGACCTACATTCACTGTCCACAGTCAATAACCAAATGTGTGACCAATTCATGCCTAACCCTAACCTTAACCTAACCACAATTCATATCTTAACCCTAACCTTAACCTAACCACAATTCATATCTTAACCCTAACCTTAACCAAGACCACAGAGAGGATGGTGCCTCATTCGGACCAGGCTTTGTTCCTGACAAGGTGAATGTTTAGGCTAGAAAAGGCCCTAAAGAAGGAGTGAAAATGAGTACACACACACACACACACACACAAACACACACACACAAACTTCAACCTGAGGTGTGCTGACATTCTTCCTGTTGTCATGTCTCTCTGGGTGATTACCTCATAACGCTCAGCAGAGGAGCAGCAGTACAGCCCGGCTCTCACATTGCATCACTGGCATGTCTGGAGTGGTGATGGTGATGTGTTTGTGGCGGCCACTGCAAATATGTGTGTGTGTGTTTGTGTGTGTGGGAGTGTGTTTGTGCATGTGCGAGTGCTGGATGAGTTCGACCTGGATGTCATGGCACAAGATACAGAGAGATATTATTAAGCAAGTAATGAAGGTCGATTTAAAAGGAAATGTGTACTACACTTCAACAAATGTGTTTAGCAGGAAAAAAGCAATAATGTACGTTTAAGGCAAAAGTCAAATAGCCGAGTGCTAAGTGCACACATCAAGAGAGGGAGATGGATGAGGTGTATGTGGGAACAACGCAGCAGGTAAACAAATGTTCATTTAACTGCAACTTTGCCTTTTTTTTTTATGGTTTTAGATTAAGAGAGAAAACCTCATTCTCGTCCTCACAGCAGCTTTTAGCCCGCTGGTCTGGGAAGAATAACAGAAAAAGAGCTGGGGTCATTACTCACAATGGAGGACTCTATTAAGCAGCAGTGTGCAGAGCTAAATGCACACACATACACTCACACCCTGAGGTGTGGAGGCAGCAGTCTGAAGTGTGTGTGCATGCATGTGTACGGGTCAAATGTGTGGCTCTCCCTGTGTGAATTATACTTAACTAGAGGGATATTTCTGAGCTGTAAAAACACACACACATACACACACATAAGTACACATGCAAGCTGCTTGCACTCTTTGTCATCTAGCGCCATTACCAGCGGCTTCATGTACATTAGAGGATGGAAATGATGGAGGGCAGGAGGAGACAGGGCTACTGAAGGGGTAATTTCAATGAGGGGGCATCTGAGGTATTTATAGCCAAACGATTGAAGCATTGAAATCGTACTGAGTTCATGATCTGATCATTGATACATCCAAATTGAAACAGGATGGCCAGGAGGCAGTAATGTCCAGCTAGCTCTATGTGCCAGTCTACTATATGGAAAACTTTGCTTGTCTCACCTTTCCAAAGCATTTCAGCTACATGCCACAATCTCCCCAGGTTAAAGTTGGGTTATAGCTCCGGTCAACGCTCATGACTTCACTTTGGCAGTAATAACCTGTCAACCATCTCACATTAGGAGGCGTAAAGGCCTACATACACACTTGACAGAGCTGACAGATGCTGACATGCCACTGCATGCAGTCCCTGGGCCTAAATGAGGACCTAACGGTGTGGATGTGACAGAGATGTGGTTGTGCACACGCTGCTTAGCGTTAACTAGCTGCTATAGGAAGGCGGACGGGGAGAGACAGACGGAGAGAGAGAGAGAGAGAGAGATTTCTGTTATTTTAAATCAGCAGAAAAGGAGTTAGCGCTGAAAGAGTTTGCCTATTTGCTTTGCTGAGAGTCGATGAGGAGATTGGCATCATTCGCATGCATGTGCTGTAAATTGGAAATATGAAATGATTGCGTTTCCTTTGGGAAGACCCACGCTTGCTGTTTCCCTTGTTTCCAGTCCTTGTGCTAAGCTAAGGTACCCAGCTACCGGCAGTAGATTTCATACAGTAACCTTTGATACCGGGAGTGGTGGAGGAAGTTGTTCCTGAGTTAAAGTACAAATAAATCAATAAAAATGCACTCCAATAAGTAAAGGTACCCTACTAACATTTCTACCTGAATAAAAGTACTTTAAATGTACTTACAGTATTAAAAGTAAAATTAACCTATGAGTGTAGCCATTTCCTAATGCAACAATCTACTAGATCATTAACTGTGCTTAACGTATATTGTGTTTGATATCAGAATATTACATATATACAATATTACACTCTGTCATATTAACAACGAAGGCTGCAGAAAATGCCACTGAAAACAATTCATTGTTATATTATTTAATGGCTGAGTCTCGGCCTCTCACTCAATGCTTTGTTGATATTACAGATATTTGCCGATATATGTGAAGGAGTGTAAAGTAATAAATTAAGTAAATTAAGGAGTACATTAAAACAGATCTACCTAAAACTATCTGTACTTTACTTATAAGTTAAGCACAGGTACATGAAAAATAAACAGAATTACAGTAAGAAAGTAAATGTACTCTGTTACATCCCACCACTGCGTGTCGTTCATGTGTGCCCACATGCAGTGGTGGACAACAGCCGCTCCGTCCCAGCAGGTACCACGGCCTCTTCCACCCTCCTGCTCCCCAGGCACAGCACGCTGATGACATCAGTTGGTGTGAAAGTGGCCATTAGTTCCACCTCATCACTGTGGGACAAATATAGCAGCGCAGGGCCTTCATCAAACGTTGGAGGACAGCTGTAGTGAGTGGGCGGGAAAAAGAAACCTGCCCAGATGATGATACACATTCACCTTATCCCTCCTCCTCCTCCTGTCCAGTTCTCACTTCTCCCACTCCCTCGCGATCAAACTGTCACTCCTGAGACTGGTGACACCTTACGACTGCAGCGCATAGGCACATATGTGGCATCAACAGGCACACACATACAAATATGGTTAATGCTGTCTCTCTCTCTCTCTCTCTCTCTCTCTCTCTCTCTCCCTCTCTCTATCTGTCACACCCACACCCACACACACACACACTTCACACATCCAGCTGTTTAACTAATTCCACGCTCTATTCAAACATGAATTTCCAATTTTATTGTACGAGATTATACTTCAGCTTTTTAAATGAGGCTTAGCGGTATCCGGATGACAAGTGCTGCTTTTGTAATACCTGGTGCTGCATTATGAAAGCACAGCAGCCTCGGCACACAGCGCCATTGTCAGCGTCAGTCAAAACAGTACAACACCAACACAAAGCATGTCTATTCCTACCGCTGTTGGTCCTGATTCTATTATCTCCAGCCCTGAACCTGCGTTATTGTTTTCTGTCCCTTCTCTCTCTCTCGTGTGGCGGAGGCTTCATTTCTGTGGCAAATTACTTTGTTTATTGACTCATTCCACAGGTATTACCTAATAAGTGGGTTAGGGATTATGTTTTTTTTTGCACGAACAAAATACACTGGACGAGATTAAGTTACAGTCAGTTCTGATGTACTGTGGAAAAACAGTCCACTCACAGGATCGTGTGTGTGTGAGTGCTGTGCCTCTCAGTAGAGGTGGCTGCAGTGTCGGATCAGACACCTGGCCTCCGCCTTTTGAATGACAGGTGGTGAAGTCACTGCAGGGCACATCTGGAGGGTGGGGTGAGAGAGACAGATTTTATATTAGGTCTGTGTCCCTCTCTCTCTCAGCTTTTGATGCATGAGATTAAGACACGGGTTTGTCCTGATCTGAACACGGGCAGTGGTCGGTTGTTTTTCATATGAAGATAAATTCTGTGGTGTCCTTCCGCACTGTATGTAGTGAGGGTACTCATGGTGTTATGTAAGTGCCTCAATGACCAGGAACATGTAAATAAAAGGGTAAATTTGATAGAATCGGTTTGAGTGATATTCATGAGCCACAAAGCCTGCAGACACACAAACACATCCACTGACGCACACATAGATCTCTCACCTCTAATCTGGGCTGTTGTGACAACTGGGTGGTTGTTCTGAACTCTTGAACTGCAGTTCAAGCAAAGCCAGTGACCCTGAAATGCACCCCCACTGCTTCATGTGGAAAAAAAATTGGTCATAGAAATTCATGAGGAAAAAGGCAGGACAAGCTATCGTTGATAGTTTAGCTTTAAATTTAGGGCAGCACGGTGCTCCACTAATCTACCTCTCCTCTGATGTCACAAATCATGGAGAGCTGAGTGAATCACTCTGGTCTCCAATCTAAAGACCTCCATTATTACATCCGCCAAGGAGGATATGTTTTCACCCCAGTCTGGTTATTTGTTGGTTCCTACTTATGTTTTATAGGCAAAAAACGAGGATTTTCCATTAAACTTGGTGGAAACATGGGACATGAGCCAAAGTAGAATCCATTGAGATTTGGTTCGGATCCGAATCAGGGGACAGATGTAGGCTTTTTCATTTTTTTCAGTTTCTTAAACATTAACAACGATATGGCGTTTTTCATGACATTTCACAGAGAATAACTAATGGATCTTGATGAAATTCTTTTTATGTTTAGGGAACTGATATTTATGAGTGAATAATTGGTACGGATCGAAATAAAGATCTTGATCTCGAGAATGTAAATGTGATTTCATAAGAGGATTGACGGGTCTTGGAGGAGGTAAGAGCTCTACTGAGTGCCGTTCTAGTTTGTTGGTTGGTTTGTGTGCTTGCAAGCAAGATTAAGTAGAAATTACTGGATGTATTACCACAAAACTTGGTGGAAGGATGAAATATGGGTAAGGGAGGAACCCATTCATCATTTCTTTAACATTGTGATATAGGCTGTTTCACAGATCCACAGGGAGGAATTCATGGATCTTGATGAAAAAATGTGGCATATTTAAGGAGACTGATATCTGTATGCAATTTGGTGCAGCTTGACTGGATTTAAGGGGACTGTTGGGCCTTGGTGGAGCTATGAGCTCTACTGAGGGCCATACTCTTTTTTTTTTGCCTGAAATATTTAGTAATCGAGATCTTCTTGTACCGTCAGCAGCCTGCAGTGTGCAGGAGGAAGCCATCAGCCGCAGACCATGTATCGCTCTGATAAAAACAGACAAGCATTTGAGAGGCATGACTGCATTTATTTACCCAGCCTCAGAGACCCTGCTGAGGGATTACGTATGATAGTCAGACTCACAGACAGAAAAGAAAACAACCTCAGCCCACTTACTAGCCTTGACACATAAAGACGTATGAGGGCCTGTTTGCATTTCAGAGCCACCCAGGTGCCTTTTGTAAAGCTGTAGTGTACTTGATACTGAGATGAAGAGGTGTCATATCTGGAGGTACTTAACCATGCACTGTTTTGTTGTCTGTTCAAAGCCATGTACTTCAAACAAGCCTGGCTTATTAAGCAGAGCTAAAGTTGCCAGGACACCTGTAGATTATTGCGGGAGCGATTCGTCTAACAATCCCTTTGGTGCTGCAAATAATTTCAAAGACGCTTGTGAGTTGTGCTACTTTTCCGTCTCGCGTGTTTTTGAACAGGTAGACGCAGCGAACAAGCATGCAAAGGTTTCAAACATCTTAGCATCTTAGAACAAATGTGTGACATCTTGATTATCTGTTGTGTGCTTGTGAGTCTTTATGTGCACACCTGTAATTTCAGGATCGGTACGGCTGTATTTCAGATACATTGCGAAGAATAAAGACGGACCTGTGTGTCGCGTGTAGTTCAGGTTTGTTGTACTTCCAGTTTGTGACTGACTTTCAACCTGCGATATGCCGAGCACGTTTCCTGAAGACTGTGTCTGTGTAAATGTTGCAATCAACCTGAAATGTGCCTGAGAGGAGTCAGAGAATCAAGCAGTTTAAATATAACCCACTTATCCCCAAAGGCTCAACAGGTGTCAAGTGCAAAAGGCAGAACAGGAGAAGGCACCTGACGAATGTCTCAGCACTCCCTATTGGCAAGATAAAAAAAAAACATCCCATTGAGATAGGGTGAGGCTCTGAGCACGAGATCAATGGAGCATATTTAAAAGACATTAGAGAGCAGTCCTCCTGTCACATTCCTGTAATAAAGAATAGGAATCTAGCCTTCCAGCATACAGTACAGTGTTTCTGTGCCAGTGATTCTCCCGTGTGTCTCCTCCTGTGCCTAATCTCCATGAGGAGACGAGGGGTGGAGGACAGCCAGCGGTGTCTAAGCCCGGGTTCCGGGTCGTCCTGTCCGACACCGGGCTCTCCCGCAGCATCCTGAGAGATGTCAAGGGGTGAGAGTGGAGGAGAAACGGTTAGCTGCCGGCCCCGGAGCCCCTCACTCACTTTCTAACTTGCTCACATTAAAGAGAGCTCTAATCACTGCGGGGACTTGGCCAATGATGTGCTTATCAAACGGCATATTTCAAAAAGGCATCTTAAAAGGCCCGAGGGCGAAGAGGCAATAAGAGCACATTTGTATGTGGATGAAAGAGAAAAGTGTAGACAGACCTTGCATCAGAATACAGGCAGGGGGGGGGGGGGGGGGGAATCATTAGCATCTCCAGCAAAATATGCAAGAGGGAGAGAGAGAAAGGGACAGAGAGGGGGAGAAAGAGAGAGAGAGAGAGGTGGTAGTGGGAAGGGGCTGAGGGGCTGAGGGAGAGGGACTGGTTCTTTCTGCCATTTGTCCTTTTTTGCTTTACACAGTTCCCAAAAAGAATAAAAGAACAAATACATTTTTGAACAAAGGCAGGGCTCTTGATGTGAAAGCCCGTTGGGCACATGAGGTGGCTCCGTTGAGCCTCAACTATACACTCCCGACTCCATATCGCGCTCCTCTCACACCTCCTGAAACATAACGGGCACGGTGCTTTGATACGTGTAGACGAGTCGAATCAGAGGATGTGAAGGGCAGCACATATCCCTCACACTCATACTCTGAGGGATATTGGCCGTCTGTCTTTCTAGCGTTTTGGTTATGGACTGTGACAAACTGGAGCCGCAGCCTCCCCTGTGAAACCAACACTGGTCGAAATAAAGTCCCCGAACATGAGAAAGCGCTGCGAGAGCTCCAGCCTGTGGTTCACACATTGAGTAAAAAGACTTTCCTTAAAGCCGCGTGGTACTATGAGAAAGTTCTGATGCAAAAGCTACTGAATGGCTCTTGATTTGCAGCCAAGGACCAAAATAATGCTGTAAACAATGACAGGAAATGAGAGATGTCAGGACTTTAAGCCACGCAAGGAGGTTTGAGATCTGCCCCAAAATGAGCTGGATGTTCTTCTGACTAGAGAATATAATTTTTTATTTGACTGATTTACCTCTAGAAAGTAATCAGCCACATTTGTGTTTTTCTCTTATGTTTTTTTTTTGTTATTTCAATTTTTTTTTGTAATTGTGTAGATTTCATTAAAAAAAATTGACCATTGTTGCTATCTACTGATATTTTTTTACCGGCTTTTGCTGTATCATCTGAAGTGTTTAAACACACACACACACACACACAGCTCACACACACTCACAGAGCAATATGTCAGCACATAAGAGGCTGGTGTCCAGGTAGATTTGTCACCGAGCTTTAACCCAACAAAAAAACAGCACCACTCACACATGCCTACAGCAGTAGGAAGCAACTGCATTAGCCAGTCTATAGACATTCAATGTGTATATTCAACAAAGATGTCAGCATACATGTGCGCACAAACACACACAACTCATCAGACCCAATTTAGAAAGTCAATTTGGGATCAGGAGACCAATTATTGTAATTATTTTCCCTTCCCCTCCATCATTCTCCTCTACTTGTTTTCCCGCTTTCTATTTTAGCTGTGTTTGCATTTGTGAGTATTTTGGTTTGTGCATTTCACAACACAAAATTACACTGAAGCATCCTGAGAAAAAAAAACTAAGGAGGGTTCTTGTCTACACAGGCTAAAAAACCCGAGACGCTATATTTTCATACTCAAATGTGGAGCAAGAATTCCTTGCCTAGGGAACAGTAACAGATGAATAATGATGGTGCGACAAAGCTGTTATTATATTCTGCTTGAAAAACCAAAAGAAACAGCGGTTAAACCTTCAGGGCCACTCTGTTCAGCTGCACCCATGCAACAATTCAGCCTAACCTACACAGATATTGCCCAATTGTGTGTTACAGCTCATTCACTACGAGGTGACAGCCTCTCGCCGACCGCATTTATGGAAAAAGAAGGTAATTATGGTGTGATGGATTTCACCTGCACCCTGTGAAAATAACCCTGTGCATGTATAAGCACAGTCTGTATAAGATGTCTCGCTCCAGAAATAATCCCTCCAACAGCATAGAGAGGAGGAACATTTTTATATTTTTACCGTATTGCCTACAGATCAAATTAATGTAAGTCTCTGTACTCAACAGTGAGGGCCAGTGCGTATCGTAAAATCTCAAATGAAATGGAAATTTAGATAAGCTTAATATCTTCAAGAGCATGTTGGATCTGGATAAGGATCCCTCATCTTCAGTGTTTATAGGCATGGGAGTCATGCGTTAGTGTTATCATTAATGCAGGGTTCAGTTGGAGAACTGTGATTGAAATGGAGAGTTTTCACGAGATTAAACTCTGCAGATTTTCCTCATATTAAAGGGTGGATCTCTGTGATGTGGAGTTGCAATTTAAACCCACTAATAATCTGCATACAATTAACATGTGAGATGATGGAGTTTGATGCTCACGTACGAGGGATGCGCTCGACACAACGAGAGATGGGATGCTTTAATGAGATGAAGGACGTCCCTCTATGAAACTGTGAAAAGCGCCAAAGGAAATTATTTCCCAAGTCGAAGAATAAAGTATGAAAACAAATATACATATATAGTCATATTTTTATTTATATTTCATTTCTGGGAGGATATCTTGTACACCAAATATCCCGTTGGCAGTTAAGCGCATTCAATGTGTTTAGAAGCCAGAAACAGTCACTTGTTTTAACAAACACAAATACAAAATAAAGATAACCACAAAATAATGAACTGCATGTATATAACATACAAAAGAATCCCATGCCTACTCAGTAGGTAACTTCAACATTCCAGCTCTTGAAGATGTGGATATTTACATTTCAGTTTTACAAAAATATACTTTATAATTTGTCTCCTTTTTTTGCTTACATTCTAATGAAATGAAGCGGTGCCCTCAGAGCTCGTCCCTTGTCCTCCCTCTGACTATGACTTACATTCTGTAACAAAAATATTCCCTCGACCTTTAAGGCGAGATGCAGCGCATCCTCTCTCCCGCGCGCAGCCGAGTCACAACATCAGCAAGGCTTCACAAAAGGCACCAAATAACGGGAGCGTTTGTCTTGTTAATTTTTTTTAAGATGTTTTTTTTTCCTTTTCTCTAGTTTTCCATATAACTGAGCGATATGTCACATGTGAAAAAGAGAGAAAGAGATAGTACCAGTGGATGATATTTACAAACAGAAACTAACATCACTCTTACTCATGCTTGAATACTTAAGTGCTTTTTTTTCAAACAATGTCAAAAAACGTATCACAGCATCATCACTACATAATAGAGAAAGAATGTAGAAAATATGGCCCTGCTCACTTCAAATAATACAATGCAAATATGCAAATAATTTTTCACATCAATGGTACCAAAGAATGAAAAAAAACGAAACATGGCACATGTACAATATACATATATGGTAGGTTATGTATATTATTCAATGTCTTTTGTACTGTATGAGTGCCTGCAAGGGCGAACGTGCCTCAGCACCACAACTGCTGGCAACCTGTTTTTCTCTCGGTGTCTGACTAGCAGTAGAGACGCGTCGGTAGCGGTTTCTACTCTCTATCAGCTGAGTCCCTTTTGCATTTGAAGTGCTGCATTTGTTTTACAGAGACAGAAAAAAAAATCCCTTTTCATCTTCTATTGTCTTTGCCCAGTCCTTGACATGTGTCTTTTTTCTCTCTTTCAGGTAAATCTCAAGATTCACCTAACACTGCACTGGGAGCAGACAGAAAAGTGCTTTTCGGAAGGGAAACCAAAGTCTTTTGATGCTGATTTCTTTCCCCTCAAAGAACCTTAAGGAAGAGGAGGTGCAGAGAGCCTTAAAAAAAGTTTTTGTCTTTGCTCTTTCTTAGCAGATCTCGATTGTCCTTGGGGAGAGGGTGGTCTGCATGTCTGATAGCGGGGTGGGGACGGGGGAGCTGTAGATGTTGGAAGTGAGAGAGGAGGGGAAGGAGGAGCCGATATGAGACTGAAAGGACATTGACACCGATGGATAGGTGGTAGCCACGGAAGGAGATGGATAGGAAGTGTGGATGGGAGAGGAGTAGCACGAGGTGACTGGAGAGGGGTAAGAGGACACAGGAGAAGGGTAGGAAGTGATGGGAGAGGGGTAGCTGGAGGCAGGTGAAGCGGCTGCCACCGGCGCTGCTGTCACCACCACTGCCCCAGCCTTCTCTGCTTTCTTGTCCTTCTGCCGTAAGTGGATCTTCGTATGCCTCTTCCTCTCGTCACTGCGGGCAAACTTGCGTCCACAGATCTCACAGGCGAAGGGCTTCTCACCAGTGTGAGTGCGAATGTGTGTTGTCAGGTGGTCGCTGCGGCTGAAGTTGCGCATGCAGATACGGCACTGGAAGGGTTTCTGTCCTGTGTGGATGCGAATGTGTCGTGTCAGCTCATCGGAGCGTGAGAAGCGACGGTCGCAGGTCTCCACGGGGCAGGCATAGGGCCTCTCGTGGGGGGGTGTCTTGCTCGGCCGGGTGGGGTACTTGCGCATACGGCTGGGCTTAATCAGCTGAGACTGGTAGACACTCTTTAAGTCCTGGGAGCCAGTCTGGGTGGCAAAGGCCTTGATGGTGGACAGAGGAGTGAGGGAGGGCTGACTTGACTGACTCTGGAAGGGCTTTTGGTCAGGGGGCACCAGGCTGATCTCTCCCTGCTGCTGGGGGAAAAGGTAGTCAGGAATCATGGGCACGGGGAAGCTGGCGCCACAGTTCTTGCTATTTGGGTAGGCAGGGGGCGGATACTGAACTGATCCTGCCGAACCGGGAAAAACCTGGCCCTGGTCTGGGAAGATGTCGGAGTTGGGACTGGAGTAGGTTGGGGCGGCTGAGTAGATTGGGTTGGGCTCGCTGTGGTGAATGGACGAGCTGAGGCTGGAGCTCTGAGATGAGGAAGAAGTAGAAATGGAGGAAGTGGAGGAGGACAGGCCAGATGAAGACATGGTGGTTTGTGAGGCAACTGAGGAAGAGCTGGAGTTGGAGGCAACATTGCTCATCAGACCAGTGAACAGGCCCAAGATGGGCTCTGCCCAGAGACTGTTGCTGCAGCTGGTGGCGGGCTCCAGCGTGAAGCGGCCGGTGTAAGAGATGGGGGGCAGCCTCTGAGTGCCGTAGGTCTGGTCAGCCACCGACTTCTCACAATTGAAGGGGATATCAGGTAACGTATCTGCAGGGAGCACAGAGAGAGAGGAGAGGCATTAATCAAACTGTCAATATACAGAGGGAGGGAGAGGGGGAATCCTGCCAGAGTGGTGGACAGTGTGTCACCCCTCTCTTCTGGGACAGATCTGTCCGGTGCCCACGCAGAGAAACCCCCTCCAACTAAACTCTTTCCCCCTTCAACTCGAAAACTGTCTCATCCAAACCTCAACCAGAGCTGCTGCGCAAGCTTTCTAGGCTTGCATTTTCGTCTGCTCACACTCTCTCGCTCTTTCTTTCACTCTTTCTGTCTTCCTGTCTTGCACACACAAACACACACACACACACATACACACACACACACGCACACACGCACACACACACATTCTTGAAGCCCATCACAGAGCCTGAGGCAATTGATTACCGAAACTGCAGTTCAGCTGGTTTTAGGAATGCAATTTGAATTGAGCTGTAGGAGCGTCTGGAGGCAAGCGGTGACTGAGGAGTGTTTAACTCCTCAGAGAGTCGACAGGGATTTCAAACTATCGATAAATACAGTCTGGTATTTTATTTTTAGATTAGTTAAATTTCACGCAGTATTTTTTAAGTATAATGTATAGATTTTATTTTAATTTACTTTTTGATGTATCTATAATTGTATCTTCCACTTTGATTATGACATTTCTCACCGCATGACATGATACAAATTTTTTTTGATAGACTTGTAACAACAAAATGATATTAGCCGTGTATCATCACTTCTGATAATGAATAACAGAATAAATAATAACTACACAACATGTGTATCTCAGCTGTACATGCAGCATATAAAACAAGAGGCAAATCTCCATTTCTTACCTCCAGCAAGGTGGTCGTACTGATCTCCTGGCTCCCCGGAACCAAAGCCTGCACCTTCGGGTGCGGAGGCGGTGAGGAAGGGGGTGCCTGCCGAGCTCAGCATCATCACCTCTTCCAGCTTGGGGTAGTTATCCATGGGGGAGTGGGGGAAGCTCAGGGGCTCTGAGATCTGCAGGGTCGGTAGGATCATCTCGGTCTTGGCTGCAGCCATCCTCTGCTGACACTGGAGCTGCAGGGCTGAGGCTGTACTGGAAGCTGTGGCTGAAGAGTGCAGGGAGGCTGGGTGCACGCTGGTGCCTCGCAGGTGGAGGAGTCACTTAGCCCAGCTCAGGGAGCGCAGCACACTTCTGCTGATGCCGAGGAAGATGCTGTTGCTCTGTCTCCTTCTCGTTCTCCAGTTGTCCTCTTGCTCTCCTGTGTCTCTCAGAGATGAGTAAAGATCCACTTGTCTTTTCAGAAAAAATCAAAAGTGTCCTTTGAACTCATTCCCTAAGATTCATCAAAATTAATCAACAGAATTAATCTTGATTTTTTTTTTTCTCTGTATCAAAATGACTTTTCCAATCAGGTTTTGACCTTCTTGGACGGATGTTGTTTTGAATGGACTTTTGTACTTTTGGTGTGATGTGTCTCAGTCAGGGAGTGTGTTTCTCTATCTAGCTCTGCTCTAACAGTTGCCGCTCTGGGCTCTCAGGGCTCTCTCTGAGCTCAGAGGTTTCCCCGCCCGTTATATACCCTCCTGCCGTGACGTAGATGTCCATATTTGGAGAGGAGGAAGCCCATATTTAGGCACTGCAGTGGAGGACACATGACGCCGGCCCGGGGGAAAGAAGAGAGAGAGACTTTATATTAAGCTCTCGCAGTAAATTGCGGAGACAACGCCGCGCTTCCCCGCTCCTGAATCAATGTGTCTTCATAGCGGAGCCGCAGCTCCAGACAGCAGCATAATTCTCGCGCTCTCCCCGTCGCCCCGTAGATTTGATTTGGGTTTCCCATCTGTGCAGCAGGCTGAGCCGCTGCCGGAAAGCTCTGCTCCGCCGTGCCTTATAAGGTCGTGACTACATAAGGAGCTATTCCGGTGGGTTTCTATTTCCCTGTCCTTATTTGGAGCTTCCTGAGGCAGCGCTGATCGCTGCTTGGCACTGAATGAGAGACCGGAGCGCAAATCATGTCCAGCGCTCACAATAACTCATGTCAGCAGCTCAGTGCAACACAGTCTGAGCTGAGACAGGATTCAGCTGCACTCTCATGACCGAGACACCGACTAACTGCACCGTGTTCTCACCGCGGGTAAAAACCAGACGCTTCAACGACAAGCGCTGTCCAGGCGTGATGTTAAACATTTATTTTCAAGCACAACAAGCGAAGTTAATAGGAGTTGATTTTAAAAAGCGTTCATTTTAAGCCTGTAACATCATTTCCATATCGTGTTGTTGCTGGAAACGATAGTCCCATGCATATCTGTGAATATTGGTTTATTGATTGAGACTAATTTACCGATATTCTATATTGATTTGTTTAAACACTAAGTGAGAGTGGCCCGTTTCTGTGACTAAGAGCCTAAAAATATAAGAGCGTGCAAACTCTGCAGTCTGCTCCCAAACTTCTTGTGAATTAACTTTCCATCTCTCCGGGCCGTGTCATTGATTAATGAGAACAGATCGCCGCGGATGCTGACGAGGTGCGGGGCGATCCGTCTAATTGAGGGGTGTCCCCGGCTCAATATTCGGGGGATCTCTCTGCCACTCAGCGCCTAATGGGCCGCATTAACAACGCTGCGCACAGCTGCCAGGACGCCTGCGGGATACCGATGTTCTCCCGCGGCTGCTCCTGCGTCGGCCGGCGCGCCAAGCGCTCCTCGCTGGCTGCTGACTGGAAATCAATGTGTTTCCCTCGGTGCTGACTGGATCTATACGCGAGCAAAGCTCATTGGGAAACATCGTGGGCCGAACACTGTGGCCCGAGAGAGAGGGAGGGAGGGTGGGAGAGACAGAGCGGAAAAAAGAGAGATGCCGCTGGTGCGTTGGAGAGGGCGGAGCAGGTGAGACTCCCTGATCAAAGTCTACTGACGACTGTAAAACTCGGGCTACATGTGTTTATTTATTTCTAAATAATAATATTATCATTATTGTCATTATTACTATTATTATTAGTGTACACCATGATAAAAAAAGTTATGCAAACATGTTTGCTGAGATGGACAGACAGACTGACACACAGACAGACAGACAGACAGATAGATAGATAGATAGATAGATAGATAGATAGATAGAAAGATAGATAAAACCTAATACAGGTACACACAGAGTAGGTTTTTGGTCTTTACTGAATTGCATTCTCTCGCAGGCATTTCCCATTCAGCCTCTGGCAAGTCTCTCTGTTTACCCCCATTAGACTGATAGCAAAATTCTGTCATATATTATGGATGATCTGGAGCACAGGCTCCTTCACAAAATCCAAATAAGCCTGAAGTAGAGGGCGCAGCTGGAGAATGTGTAATGTTGTTTATTCATACTGTAAGATACGTATAAATGATCCAACCTAATCACTTTTGAAGGCATGTGGCACTGCGCGGCGGTGTTGTCTTTCAGGAGGAGAATGGTGCTCCCGCTGCACACACAGCACACTTTTAAAACCAGAGCTTACATTTAGTTTTCCAGGGAGTGAACGGCCACTCCTGTTACGTTGCAAAGAAAACCAGAGGACAGAGCAAGATGGTGAGTTACACGATGGTGAGTTACACGATGGTGAGTTACACGAAGCGTCTCTGATTGTGACGCGATGACACCAAATCCAAAATCCTGTCTGCATCCACCACTGCTAAGATGCATTAGTCACCACGGTCGATACATTTGCGGCAAGGCAAAGAAGAAAGAGCAGTGTAGAGCAGAGGAGAGAACTCATCATCTGATGACAACGTAATAAAATCAGGTTAGGGAAAACTCTCAGAAAAGTAATAAAGTAATAAAGATGATAAACAGTTCACAGTGGTTGTTTGGGCCTCCCTTCACTCTGATGTATGGAGGAGGTGGAAGCCAGATGCTGTAAGGGCAGAGGAAGGAGAATGAGTCTGGGGGCGTGTGGATGTAAACACTTATGATGTGCGTAGTACGCTGTTGCAAGTTTGTGTGTGTGAGCGTTTGGGTCGGCCGGTTCACTCTCCTCGGTGTGTTCCCCACTGCTGCCCACACAAACCAGCAAGAGGAGTCCTCGTCTGATCAAACTGCAACACGCTGCCAGCCAGAGAGAACGGAAGGCTCTCCCATTACCTACACAGCCACCACGCCCCTGTTCTCATACACACACACACACACACACACACACACCCTGCACGAGCACTGGTTAATATTTAATCATGCTCCAATCTGCCACTGTGAAAAGTCAATGAAGTAGATAGGGAAGCCAAAAGAAGGAGGAGGAGGAGGAGGAGGAGGAGGTGGAAGAGCTAGGAGTTGGAACACAACAATAAAGTGAAAGGGGAGAGAGGACGATGAGGTATATAGATAGCAAGGAGATGGAGGCAGGTTGCGAAATAGAGATGGAGAAGGTGGGAAGGATGGATGAGGGCGATGGAAAAATAGAAAATACATAGAGAGAATCCTCACACCCACGTGCTGTGCGTGGGAGCAAATACCAAGCTTTGTGCTGGCAATTTTTCAGCAGTCGGCGCCAGGCTGTCAGTGAGATAGGACAACAGACAGACAGACAGACACACCCACTATTCCGCCACACCTTCTCGGGCACCCACACGCTCCAGTGATGCAATCCCTCTCCATTAGCATACAGGTGTGTTCAGCCTGGTGTGCTCCCATGATAGGCCGACCAAGATTAGAAGGTGGATGATGACAGTTACTAGAGCCCGGGTGTTACATAATTGACAGAGGAGACGGGGATGGCGAGATAATGAAATGACAGCGAGAGAGAAAGATGACAGACCTGGGTGTTTCGAAGCACAGACTGCAGCCATCATGGTTTTGTTTTAACAAGTGGGATGGGGGGGGGCGAGGGCGGTGGATTTCACGATGATAAAAAATGAGAGGTGGCCTGGATGTGCATGGGGCCTGTATAACACACAAGGAGGGCGGGTAATTAAATTGGAGAAGAGCAGCGGCCTGATCGTCCCGGCCAGAGTGACAGGCTGAATATTAGCCCGTAGTCACGGAGCGATGGGGAGAGAAGGAGAGAACATGATATGAGGGTATTTGATAAATGTCATTTTTCTCCCAGCTTTTACGGTGACGCTAGCAGAAGTGAGCAGCCTGACCTTTTACACGCGGAGTGAGATGTGCCTGGGAAAAGACGAACTTGCGTGAGAAGGGTAAAAATCTATCGTAGACGCGGAGGAAACTGGCAGGGCAGAGGGGTCACTGAAAATCTCTGCACTAATTGGCGTGCATGAGAAGCCAGATGAATCTAATAGGATTCTGGAAACTGCCGCCGATAAAGATATTCAATGTACTGTGAGTCTGTTAAAATACTTGACACCTTGACCTCCAGTCGTCATAAACCTTGACCTGCCTACTGAAATCTAACAGTGCATTGCAATACAACGCAGAAGAATACACCACACCACCTGTTGCTGCTCTGAAGCAGTCAGACAGTTTTGACTCTGTTCAGAGTAGTGCAGGAATGCCACTGTGGAATGTCAGGCCTTGTTTTAGCGGCGTATAATTACGCCGTGGGTAAGATCACACGTTTTCTTTTACGGTAGGAGTTGATCTACTAAAGCTTCAGGCTCTGGTGACGAGTATGAAAAACAACCTGCTCGCACTTCACAGTCACTGAAGGCGTCCCTCCCTGTCGTACCCAACCCCAGGCCCCAGAGCAGGCTCGGCGTTAGCGTATCACACAGAAACAGGAGCCCGGCATCGAATAGCCGCTCTATCTGCTTATCTGCCTCTTGTTGCCTCCTGAAGGTGGAAGGTGACAGAGAGACAATTACCAATCACAGCACAAAGCCCACCCCAACCCGCCGCCACAGCGTCCCAGAGGACGTGTGAGTCACTGAATCCCCAGCCTGTTTGTTTGATGCTTGTGACAAAAGCTCCGACCCCTGACCTTTTAGCTCTCGATGACTCACCGGAGGCGCTTTGAAATAAAAACGGGGCTTCCCCACACAACGCGGCCGCCGAAGTGCAGTAATGAGTAACTTTAAAGCAAACGCTTATTTTGTGTTTGTCTGATTTGTTTATACCATAACCCATGGGTGGCAAGACACAGACACAACGGGTGTTTAATAGGTCATATGTGTGCAGCACCCTCACTGCTCAGGGTACTCTGTGGTGCATGAGAATGTGGTGCATTAGAAGATCAAACGAGGGATCAATGACCACTGAGGCCACTAAGTATTGAATTTTTAAATGCTATTGAGTTGTATCCACCTAGATAAGTACAGCCACCTGTTGTGCTGGTATTGATTGATAAGAGATACGATTAGCCTCTTCTGAGTCTTTGTTCAAACTGTACCGGCGATACAGCCTGACAGTACAAAGCTTTTCCCTGAAGCACAACCTTCTCTATTCCTTCTCAAGTTGAACACGTGTAACAGGGAAGTAGCCTCGTCCTCTGTCATTCAGTTTGTGGACATGAAAAAAAAACAGGCAGGGAACAGGTTCAATTTTAAATCTACTTCAAAGCTGCCGAGATGTTGTGCCCTTATTGCACCGGGACAAAATCCTTATTTTCTGATTGACTGAGCCGACTAAAACTAACCGCTGTTCACACTGCTGACGTCCACACAGGCAGAGAGCGAGACCAGAGAGTGGCGGCGAGGCAGAGAGATGTGGCCTCGGCGTCCAGACTGAGCCACAACTGGTATGCTGTCTTCAGAGAACCGTTTGGGTGTGACTCATGCATGAATTCTCGGCGCAGACAGAAAACATCCCGGCTCACAGACCTGTTTTCATTTGACTACAGTCCGATTTTTGTCAGGAATTTCAACTTTACTTTAGTCCACAGTCAGGTGGAGCCCCGCCAGTCCACATCTGTTTATGTGGAGGAGCAGCTCTACACAGCGAGGGGTTTATTATTGCATCAGACATTCAACGCCGTCACCCTGGCTCACTCCTTGGCCCCTGACGTTTATTGAGAGAATGGCAGGACAGGGGTGATGGTTTGGTTTTTATCTCTTCCTCTCTGAACCAAGAGCTATAAACACAAAGCCTCGGCTACTGAAAATTTGGTAAACTTACCCTGAAATCACCCTGTCTCACAAAGGATGACCTGTCTAAACCTGGTGTTATACAAACAGGCAAGGCACACACACACACACACACACACACACAAACGGACAAATGCACACAAACCTTTAAGTTGTTCAGCAGACTTTATTTGACTTTTGAGTCAGATCAGAAGTTGCCAAGACAAATAATCTCCTTGGGTCCAATGGCCAAAGCTGTTCCGAGTGACTTGCCACAAAGTGAAAATGACAGGCAGTGAGTGGCACATCTGCTCAGGTGAGATTTATTTGTTGTTTTACAGAAGTAAAGTGAAGGAGTAGAGAAGGTGAGAGGCAGGGAGATAAATGGGTAAGGAGAGATACAGAGGCAGAGGAAGTGAGGGAAGAGTGGAGCTAGTAAAGTGACGGAGACAGAGAGCGAAAGAGAAAGCAACTGTCGCTGGGTTGTTGACAGGTGGGCCTGGGGGCAGGTATGACAGGTTGATTCAGGTACGCCCCTCTCCCCCCTCCTCCACCACCAGCCCCCTCCAACCTTCCCCTCTACCCCAGCTGGAGACTGCCAATGTGAGATGGCCTACAGGGCTGAGGAGACAGGTCTCCATCAGAAAGCCTTGCAATCCTTTACCGTCATACGATAATCATTTAACTCTGGGTGCCGTGCGTCAACAGGCATGACGGCTGACGAGGCGGGGAGACAAGACGACAAACATTTTTAACTGCAACACCCGTTGTATGCTTCCAAGGAAGAAAAAAAAAAACAAGGAGGGAGGAATGAATAAATGAATAACTGTCAGAAGCGTTTGGCTTATGGGACAATGGGTTTTACTGCAGTTGAGGCTTGGGGGCCAAAAGTCACTTTGGGTCAGTTAAACTGCAGATTCACTGAAAGATTTGTAAACTCTAACTCTGGAGCAGACAAAAAAGAAAGCAACTCGATGTGAGACGTAGATATAAGTAATTCATTTGCTCTAAAGCTTTAAATTCATATTATCTATTACAAATGGACACGGTCAGAGTTGTCTCTCTTTCCCTCTCTTCATCCGACGACTTGGGAACGACCGCCTGTGTCGGTTACCTGTGTAACTGGATTAAGAAGACTGCATTCATACATAATGCAGGCGTTTACCTTAATAGGGGAAACGTGACTGGCGAGCAGTGTTTACATTAAAGGAGGGTGAGAGTTCAGATGAACCGAGGGAATATTTTTCTGCCTACGCTGGCGGCAGACAGTGTAATGAATTTCTATAAAGTGCACTGCAAATAAAAATAAAGACACACAAAGGAGATTGCATGTTGATGGTTGTCGGGTGTTGCTGACACGGAGAAATGAGTGAGGACAGCGTTGAGACTTGCAGGAGTGCACAGTTTGTAAAAGACATCCAGTAACCTTGGTCTGAACCCAGGATTATAAGAAATCACTCTTTTCTTCTTTTGAGCAGCTAGAGTCCAGATTAAGGAACAATAATCTCAATAAAATATTGGATTATATCACATGTTTGAGGAGGGGTGATCAAACAGGAAGTATTACCTATTATAGTGCACCTTTTCAAAACGAACACACACACACAAGTTTCTACAAAGGCCCACACCAACCTGTTCCATTATTTGTGTTTGCCCTGCTATCCAAACACACTGTGCACATGGCGCATTGAACACAAACACCGACTTACACACACACACACACACGATAACGTCCAAGGGCCTACGCAAGTACATGTATCCACAAGTGTGCTGACAGCACACACCCAGCATATAGCCTGACATTCACTTGGCCACAATACACCACACAATTAAAATAAATCTCCTACAAAGGCCACGTGGTGCTGCCTTTTTTTTAAAACAGCCAAACAGGGGAACAACTCCATAGCAACACCAGGGACATGTTTACGTGTGAGAATATTTGGATATTCACAGTTGGAAACACAAACAGGCTTAGTCTCATAATTTAGTTAGGAACAAGATTTTTCTCTGTATTGACTCAAAGAGCCAAAGAAAAAAAAAGAACGTGAGTTGGAAAGTCATGAACTGCCATTTTTCTCACAGTGGGATTGTGACAGTGTGTGTTCTCATTATGAGCGCACAGACAGCCCTCCATGGGTCTCACTCTCTCTCTCTCCCCCATCTATCTCTGCATTCCCAGACAGCTTTAGCAGTTCAAACCCTCGCACTGCGGCATTGTCACACACCACGCTGGTTGCCATGGAGAAATAGTCCTCCTGGTCTCCAAGGTACCCGAGTCTATTGTCTTTGGCTTCTTTATTTAGATGAAAACATGATTTGTTGGAAGGGATCTACTTGTTTTTTCGCTCCTTCTCTTTGCTGCCTCTTCTTTCTTCTTCTTCTTCCTCCTCCTCACAAGCATCAATGCAGAGTCGCATGAAGTGTATTGTTTCATTCTTCTCCTTTCCAGGAGTTTGACTATACGCGCATGTGTGTGTCGAGCTCGTCTGATGTTTTGTAGCAATTAATTTCAGTGTGTCTGCATGTCAGCGCCCCAGGAGGGGGGCTGTATAAAAGTTTTCCCCATTGCCACAGCTCTCGCCAGGGCTTATAATTGCCTTCTATTACCAGGCCTGGGTGTCACAGCGCCTGCCTGTCTGTCACCAGGAGACTCAACCAGCGACAGATGATGAGGAAAAGGAGTTCGACTTTTCTCACTGCTGCTCTTTTTGGCAGAGGAGATGATGCAGGATACAGTATATGGTAAATAAGGTATCATCCTCCTTCTATGTGGCCCTGCCGGTTGTGTGTAATGCACAAATTTCTACTGGATTGATCCGTGCACGTGTGTTATTGTTTCATTGTAGACACGTGGGACGGAGCCGTGCACTCACACAAACAACAATCTGAAGGTGAGCCACAGAACAAACACTGAGGAGAAAATGCTCAGTGACTCTGAAGGAGCTTCAAAAAGCTGCTTACAAACTCGTACAATCAGCCAGCTCTGACCTTTGACCCTGTTTATTTGCATGTTTCCAGCTCCCCTCACAGCTGTCAGCAAGCTGCTACTTTCTGCTGCCGCCGGCACTGAGGCTGAAAACCAAACAGGAAGTGACATCACATCCGCTGCTCCGTGTTATCACTGGGTTGAGCCCGAGAAAAAAAGCTACAGTGAAAGGGAGGGGGGGGGGGGGGGGGGGAAGACAAGAGAGACAGAGGAGCGCGGCTGAAGGGTGGAAAGAGGAAGCTGTCTGTGTTTCGTTTTCATTCAGTGGCTGTGGCTCAGACGTCCCAGACTCTGTGGTCTTGTTTAAGGGCAGCCAGACAAATAAACGGATCTAATTTGAGTCACTTATCTGCCTAATCAGATGGGCCACAAACACGCAGACTTCATCTTCTGCATCACCCTCACTTGACCGTCTTAAATCACCACAATAAAAAAGTTTTTTTCTGTGGAAACTTTATGATCAAACACATACTTTTGGGCCTTGACTTTGCCGACGTCAGCAGTTGCATGAGCCTGTGACCATTTGCTCAATTATTTCTTACTCATGTTTCTTTTAACTTTTAAATAGGTAGCTATTCATTTAAATGTGTTATAGCTGTTTTGATGTTGTTCTTTTATCGTCTTCATCAGGAACAAGGATAAATTGTCACTTATGACGCGGTTAGACACGTGCTGAACTCAAGATGATCTCCGGAGATTCTCCTGCCAGCCCCCCCAGTAAAAACCCGACCAAATGTCCAGGTAAGCCGATGGGAGAAACCAGCAGTAAATCCTCTGGAGGATTCAAAGGGAGCGAGTGGGCGTGTTGAATCGGTTTCCAACACGCAACAAACTGAAACAAACAAGTACAAAAATAATACAAATAACGCAGGAGGAACAAGTGGTAGTGAAAGGATGTCAAGGGAGCTCTTTGTGCTGAGGGCCGACGTCAACGTCAATATTCTTTTATCAAAACTATGTGATCTTGGCAGAAGAATTGATACGTCACGTCCTGCTTACTGCACCACCCCTCACCTGAGCGCTCAGATTTCTTTGTTGTTGTGAAGGTGTCCGGAGAGTGTTGTGTTGTTCACCCGTGAAAGAAATGGCTTTAAACAACTGTTTTTAAAAGAAATGTATCACAAATGTTTGTTTGTAATAACATACCCTCTGTCCTTTATTAGCTATACAGTGTGGAACTATAAATCCTATTCTACTGTCAGAGATCCGGTTTGTGTGTCACGTCAGTTCACACAAACACTTCTTCTTTTTTTTTTCGCATGCACGGTGATGCAAAAGTGGAAGGAGAGCGTTCGGAAACTGTGACGCTTTGCTTTGTCAGCCCGGGGTGCAAGGCAGGGTGAGTTACTGTTGTGAGCTTTTGTGGTAAAAGCGTGTGGCAGCTTGTTCCTCTGGCACGGAGGCTACGCACTGAATGAAGTGGGTGCAGGTAAACATGCTAAAACAGGCTCTTTCCATAAGTGAAACACAAATTTGTATCTCACTATAGAGGCACACTTTTAAAAACTTGTACTTCAACTTTTGAATAATCGAAAACAAGAGACAGTAAACTTCCCTTTCAGTTCTTTAATCATGTAAGTTACTGTAAGTCTCTTTGTAGGGGTTTTTGAAAGTGTCAGCCCACCTTAACAATCCCCCCAGGATAGGAAAGTGTTTCATCACATATTTGCTCACAACATTAGTTGCTATGACGTAGATCTTGATGATGGAGTTGACGAAAGCATTCTGACTCGGCTCTGCCAGAGTCATAAATAGACACAAATTGTTTTGAAAGCTGTCTCCATTTCTCATTTTAAGAACAGGGAACTAGAGAAAATGAGTCAGAGCAGAAGTGTAGAGATGCTGGAGACGCTGACTCCAGATCAGTTCAAAATAATGGTTTATTAAGGAGATTAAGCCCACAGGGGTTGATCGAAAGCAGCGGTGTTCGAAACAGCAGAAACGTCACAGGAAGACGACCCGCTGTGAAAGACAGAAATCAACCACTCGTACTGTACAGCCGAGCATGTCCACAAACACCAAACCCTACCGCTCCTGAGTCAAAGAGCTGGCCAGGAGAGGGGGAACTGGGTGGCTGAGAGGGGAGAAGGAGGGCAGGATCGTGGGAGAGAGGCAGGAGGGAAGGGAGAGGAGGACTGGAGCGAGTCCAGGGGAACTCCAGAGTGCTGTTACCCAACATGCTCTCTCTCTCTCCCTCTCTCTCTCTCTGCAGGGGCTGGGAGAGTGACTGCTGCTGGTGCTGCTGGAGAGACACACAGAGGGGAGCACGCACACACACACACACACACGCTCACACGGTCACATACACACGCACACACACACACACACACACACACCCTCACACATTCACGTACACGGCCATTGCTGTGTCGCCATAGTAACACACTGACCCCAGTCTTAAAGTTGTGCTCCCGAGTCTGATCTCCTGCCGAGCGCTGAGTAGTGGGGTGGAGTAAATCTGCCTATTTATAGCAGCCCCTTTGGCTCATTTTCTACTAGCGACAATAAGACCTAATCTTTTTTCTCCAAAGCCGCAACACATGTACCTATCATCAGCCGGTCCAAAGGCCCACCGTGGCAAAAAGAAGTGGGATGGCTCGAGAGATGGTAATGGTGAGAGATTGAGAGACAGAGCAGGGAGAGAGAAGGGGACGAATGAGAGGGAAAGAGAGAAAATGGAGAGACAAAGAAGTAGAAGCTAAGAGACTGAAGCTATGCTGCATGTGAATGAGTGTTCATCTTTTTCTCTTACTACTGAAACCTCAAGCTGCCGGGCTCAAGTTAGAGACACACATTCCTCAGAGAGACTTTAAACTTTTAGTAATCTTGACTGTTAACATGGGACCACCTAAATGTTATCAATTAATCCGCGAGTCTAATTTAGTCTGATTTGAGTCAAATAAATCTCTCTCGGTGATTGACCTTTGACCTCCAAGTTGTTCTAAGGTCAGGTCACTTAAGTCCAAGTGAGTGTTTGTGTCGTGAAATTCTCTTTGGATGTCGTTATATCACGTTCACAAGAACATGAGGTTGTGTTATAGCTGTGTAAATATTGTTGACTTTTAACTTTGACCACCAAACTCTAATCAATTCATCCTTCAGTCCAAGTGAATGTTTTTACCAAATTTGAGGAAATTCTCTTGAGGTGTTTGTAAGATATCTCGTTCACATGTCACTGTGTCATTTGACCTTTGACCTCCAAAAACGCATCAGTTCCTCCATGATTGCAACTGAACATTTGTATCAAATTTGAAGAAATTCTCCAAGGCGTTCTATTGTGTTCACAAGAATGGGTCGGACAGACAACTGAAATCAAGGTGCCTCTGGGCAGAGGCATAACAATCATAATCAAGCATAATTTTTTTTAAACTCACATAAAATGGAAAAAGAGAAATTTCACAGTAGGATGTTAAAATAGTCTAAGATTATTATAAATCAGCACATAGTGATGGTGAACAGTTTACGTGCCTGTGGCCGAACATCCACCCACACGGAGACAGACCGGATCCTGACTAATTGTCCCACTATTGGCTTCTGCTCCCAGCCAGTCTGAGCTGGAGCAGCGCTAGTCAGCGAGGCGAGCCTAAGTCTAGTTGGTGTGTAACCCACGCTGGCCTCTTTCAAACAACCCCCACCCCCCGTCCCTCACCCCTCAAACAGACAACACACACAAATACACACCTCGACGGCACCGATGCTGTGCCTATGCTGGCAATGCAGAGAGGTGGGTTTAGTCTGGGCCTCGACACAAAGAGTGAGCGTAGAGAGGAGCTGCTCCTGATAAAGGGACTGATATCGATACTCGTCCTTTACAGACAGATTCCCGCACATGATCTGAAGATGTCCCACAACGAAACACTGCTGCGGTCATCTCTCATTGTAACTGATCTTTTTGTCTTCCTGTATCGATTTTCAATCGTCCGCATATTTCTTTTTACATTCATTTATTCATTCACAGTCTTTCTTTGCATGTTTTTCTCTCCTAATACTAATAGCAGAAGTCTTTTACCTGGTTCCTTTTTTCTGTGGTAAAAAGCAAATTAACCGCATACAAAAATAGGCATCCATGTTCTATTATTACAGTGACACGTGACGCCAGATGTAAGGTTAAGACCAGGCAGATACTTCAGCTCCTGAAATTTGACTGTTGCAGGAGAGGTGAGACCTGAACACAGACATGATGTATTTTCTATGACACAAACACAAAGGTCTAATCCAATGGACTGATCAATGTTGTGCGTGAAAAGTAGAAACCATCTCTCAGTCAGGTGTCTGATTGACACGTGCCGGTGGCGTCCAGCTATTTGCTGACCAGACTTTATTCATGTGATCGCCACGCGCACAGTTAAGTCTCAGCGGCTAACTGTCCCGACTTGACTAGCTCCTCGCTAATTGGCTTGGGCTGTTTCCTTTGCGGCGAACTGCGTCACACACTTAACTTAACCTCAGCCCAGACATAAGTATATTAACATGGTATAAGTATAAATAGCTCAGAGTAGTTAAATTTAACCTCTGCGTAAAGTGGAAGTGAGTATTTTTGGGCACCTGTGATCTTGTTATTGGTGTTAAATTTGGCTCTGTGGTCCTCGAAGAGGAGTGGAAACAGTGACAAGGACCTGTTTTGCCACAACAAACTTCCTGTGCACTATGAGTAGTGAGAAAGCCACAACCCAGTGACGCAACATTCGGAAAAAAAAAAAAAAGAGAAGAAGAGAGCAACAGAGAGGCGTGGAAAATCAGCTATGAGGAAGTTGCGGCTTGGTTTGAAAGAGGAAAATTGTTGACTGATCTATAAGTGGACACTGTAAGTGAACTGTAAAGTTTCCTGTGTGTGGACTTTCCCCTCTCAGATAACATGGTAGGTGGTGGTGATAAGGTGAGCAACAGGCAGACTATACTGCAGCTATACTTTGAATAATAGCGAAAATATTTCTATGCTTCGCTGCACAAAATGTTCTACGTCTAAATAAATTCCAACAAGCACACACACACGGACACGTACACACACACTGGAACACGTACACACACACACGGCAGCTTTTTCTCTCATATTCTCAAGCTCTCATGCCTTTGAGGCTGCTCTCACTTCCCGTGGCCTATTGTCTGCGGTGACCTCTGCTGAAGCAGCATGTGCACAGAAGAACACACGGCCTTCACAGGAACCGGAAAAAAAGGGACTTCAGCCTTTGTACTGGAGACGCAAATGTGCTTCAGCCTTTACAGATAAAGCAAAGTGGAAATTAAGAGACGATTCTGAAAGGAATCTGTTACATAAACCGTTTATTTACAGGACATAAATGTAAATGTGGCCTGTTATGTGATTATGATATTTATAACTGTGATCATGAGCTGCTAGTCAGAGGAGATGGGAAATTAGAGCATGTGATGGGCATTCTTTTGTTCATTTGTGTCAGTGTCAGCTACCCTGTATGCATAAATGAACATGCACTCGTTTTTGTCTGATTGTGTGGGAGTTGGAAGACTGGAACAGAAGAGCACCAGAGAGAGAGAGAGAGTGTGTGTGTGTGTTTGTGTTTGTGTGTGTGTGTGTGTGTGTGTGTGTGTGTGTGTGTGTGTGTGTGTGTGTGTGTGTGTGTGTGTGTGTGTGTGTGTGTGTGTGTGTGTGTGTGTGTGTTGTGTGTGTGGGTGTGGGTGTGTGTGGGCCGGTATCTATAGGTGTGACAGAGTTGGGAAAAATAAATTTATAGTGTGAATTTTCTCTCTGAGAGGACACTGAAAATCGTGAATCATCTCTGCAGCATAGACATAACCACGGCAAGTACCCATGGAACACACAGACATACACACACCTACACGTATTCTGTATATACATACACAACCTACATAGAGTAGAAAAGCATACACTTATACACTCTGAATTGCTGTACTGCAACAAGCGGCCGACCAGAAATAACGTCTAAACGCAGCCCATAAACTGTGAATATCTCTGGAGTAAAGACTCATCAAATCTGTTTCCAGGGATTTCTCTGCATCGATCGCAAGTCACAACAACGCAGAGCAAGATTTTTCTTAGAAACAGGCACCAAATCTTGTGGATCAATAAACTATGGTCAGGACCCCATCACAGTGTCCCAGCCATTTGCTGCAGGAGATAAGGTTACCATGGTGACCCTACCTACCCCCCCCCCCCCCCCCTCCACATGCTGGGGACATACGGGAGTCATAAAGAAGTGTACGTGTGTGTGTTTGTGTGATTTGTGTGAGAGACAGGGAGAGAGAGAGAGAGTCGGCTCACAGCCTTGACCCCCGGAGTCCTTCTTCATTGTAAGGCGCGTTTGGTTCACTGGCATAGAGCAGAATAGTTGCTTATTATTCCTGTTGTACGAGCCTGCTCTCGGGGGTGACAGCCTGAAAGAGTCCTCTCGCTGACCAGAAGGAATAAACACACACACACACATACACACACAAAGTGAACAACTGATAAGGGAAAGGATCTCAAGGCCATGAGAAATCCAGGCATGACCATAGAAACACACATAAAGGAGAACAAATTGCTTCATTTGTCCATGACCCTTTTGGACATCTTGGTATTCAGTGGTGGAATTAATCAGAACCCATTTTTTGTACATGCTTGTCAATAACTGCATATATATATATATATATATATATATATATATTTATATATATATATATATATATATACAGAGTAAAACTAACACATAAAATAAAGCTCTGTCTATTTCATGGCACACAATGCACAACACAATTGAAAGTTGCAGTGTAATCTCTTTGTTTCAGTACACCTGCACAGTCAAACTTACATGTGTGCAAATGTGCATTTAGGGTTTAAGTGGTGTAACAATCTGATTACCACAAATGATCCAAACACTCGGGTTTATACCTACTCTATCATTACAGGGTAAAATATGATTTCCAGACTAACAAGTTGGAATTTGGGAAGCACCTACAGACAACTTGTATCTTTGATTATTTGAGTATCAGTTATCTGTTGTTTTATTATGGTATATTCTGACGATTAATGAAACCACACAGTTTGGGGGTAGGACAGAGGTAATATGACGTGTAGCAATTAATGCATAATTATTTATTTTCAAAACTACTATAGCCTATTCACTAGCACTGAAAAGATACATTAGGAAGAATAATGCTGTAGATTGCCTGAGTTCCCCTTGGGCATTAGCATATTTGCCTTTTTGTGTGCATGGTTTGTAGCGTATATGCGAGCCTGATGTGAAGCAGGTGGAGAGAGAAAACCCTCCCCAGCCTCGTACTCGCTGCCAGTTGATGCCAAACCTCTGATCGCTCAGATGTGGCCGGAGGGCTGGCACGCTTGGTTGTCCAGGTGATGGCCACCGTGGAGACAGAGGGCCTGACCGGTCCTGGCCCACACCGTTACACCGACTGTGCCAACTTACCATCAACTGGACGCTAAACAGCAGAGACACATACGCCACCTTCCTCCGCTGTGGACAACCGGCACGTGTTCAGAGCCGAGAAGAGATAAACTCAAAGGATGCGCAGCCGCTTGAAATCAGGAGATCTGGAATCAAATCTAGCAAACATTGTCGAAATATCTGACCCGGCATCAGCAGCGCAGGGAGGTGATTTTGTTGCTGGTGGGCTGTAAGAAACAACAGAGAAGAGATTTGCGGAGACAGCCCATAACAGCTCCCTTGGAACCAATGACTCAGATATGCAGATGTGTTTACTTCCCTTCTGTTTCCGACCTCAACCAGCACACAAAAGGCAAGGGGAATGAAAGTGCCTGATAATGTCTTTAAGTGTTTCATTTATATATTTATTTGCTGTTATAAAGAACTCATTTTTTTTACTAAAACTTAGACAGGCACTTCAAATGGGCTCCTCGCCTTTTCTCTCTATTCCCTCCCTCCCTTCTGAGGGTATTCATCTTTTGTCTAATGCGTAGCGCTGCTCTCTGTTAGTTTCTTTCTGACACCATGCCAGCAGAGTCATCTGCAAAGGGACTCATGTAGGGATTAAAAACCATCAACAGCTCCCCTTTAACAGAGCGGGAGAAAAAAAAACACACGGAAAAATAAAATATAAAAAAAAATGAAACAAAATAAAGAAAAACTCCAGACAGTTTTGAGAAAACTTGTAGAAAGAGAATGCAGATTGTCACCTGACCCTGAGGCAAGGCAGCCCTAAATATAATAAAGAGAAGACAACAGAGGAAGACGAGGCGACACGACACGGGTAATGTGTTTTCTCTGCTGGTGTCGTCTGGCAGATCTGGGATGATTGAGTGCTGATGCCTGCCTGGGCCGCTTCAGAGAAGATCGTCTCCTCTCCCAGCGCCGCCGAGCTCATGCACACATGTACACACGTGCACAGCCTCTGTCTCTCTCTACACACACTGACATGTGCGCCCCCCCACACACACACCCTCCTTCCTGTTGTCTGAGTGACAAAAACGTCAAGGTGAATTAACTGTCATCATCTCACCATCTCTTCATCTCTCTTTTTGGTGGAGGGAATATTTCAGGGTAATACTTTATTACCCTGGAATGTGTGTGTGTGTGTGTGTGTGTGTGTGTGTGTGTGTGTGTGTGTGTGTGTGTGTGTGTGTGTGTGTGCGTGCGTGTGTGTGGTTTTCTCCATGGTGGATGTGTGTGTCTTAATTATAACAGGGTTTAGTGAATTAGGGCAGGATGTGTAATAGATTCAGATTTGCATAATCTCTTTTGAATAAACCTCGGTGACAAACATGCAGGCAGAAAATCATACGAGCGGACTGCACTGCATGACTTCAACAAAAACACACATGAAGAAAGAAAAGCACGTTTGTGACAGTAAATCTAAGGCGTTAACTTTCTGTATATTTTCATTATAACTTCATATTGTGAAATTGTCAGAAGCAGATACAGACAAACAGGTGCTGGCTACAGAGGAAGTTGATTGGCCTGATTCCATGATCCATTTTCCCAAGGCTTCCACACCCCTGCAGCTGTCCTCCAGAATATGAGAACCCTGTGTGTGTGTGTGTGTGTGTGTGTGTGTGTGTGTGTGTGTGTGTGTGTGTGTGTGTGTGTGTAGTTCCAGCACATGCTTGCGGTTATGACAAATTCAATCCTAGTTTCTTGCCAATAACCAAGACAATGATCCTCATTGACCAAGATAACTTAAACAGACCAACAAATAAAAGTTATCGTCCACATTTCCCACCAGAAATGTAACAACCCCTTAGAGCTCCTTTTTTCCTTTTTCTTTGAACTGATTAAAAAATTTTCCAAAGTTGGAAAGAAGCTGACCTGCTTGTGAATGACTTTCCCTGATGTTCAAAGTGAAGTCGCGTAAACGCTTTTGGGGGCTTTGGCTGTTTTGCACGGCAGAATGTTTTGAGCCGAGCAGTGACAGCCTCTGCCCGACTGAAGAGTCTACACTTCCACTTGCCTAATTTCTATTGGAAAACACTTCTCTTTCTCTCTCTCCCTCCTTCGCTCCCTCTCTCTGTCTCTCCTGCGCCCTCCTCACTCTGAAGCTCCACAGCACTTGAAAAAGAACGGGGGGAGGAACATGAATAAAAACTGAAGGCACTTCTCTTAGATATGTCTCTTGATGCTCCTCAGATCTTTAAGACTTCATCACAGGGAAACGCTGAAGAAACTGAAGGACTCTGACTTCCTAATCTGCCGTGCAAGACCTGAATTTTAGTCTTTTTACTGCAGCTCCTTTCTCCTCACTCCCAAGTTTGATCTTTCCTTTTTGGTTTTTATCTATTGATGGACAGGTAGAGCCGCTGTATGCCCCAATCAGTGGACTGCTTTTAAATTGGATTAAAAATGGAGAAAACCAGACCGTACCCTCGGAACAAAAAAGAAAGGCTGGGTCTCTCTGTCCTTGATCATGTCTCAAACGAAATTTCACAGGGAATAAACCACAGTGCAAAAAAAGAGAATTTTCTGTGATTTCATCCCTCTCACTCCACAGTGGCTCCATTGTATCATTGTTCCAGTAAAAAGTAAATTTAACTTGCCAATCAAATCAGTGAGACCATGTTATGAGGGCTTAGTCCAAAAAATTAAAATGTATTCGTCAAAAAAAGTTTAATTATGCAGAAAGAAAATCTGCTTTATTTAAACATTTAAGATCTGCAAGAGGACCTCGGCCTGTAACCAGAAAGTGTTTGAACCGACGTCTGTGCTGCGTGTGGGTGAAAAAGTTGTGGGAGTTGAGGGAGTGACGGCTGAACCTGGGTCTGCACCAAAAATCTTATCTCGCTGAGCAGGAGCCCGGCCAGACACATTGACTGATGTTGCGGGCATAATGAAAACATCCCCTGCAAATTGAATCTGATTGGATATCAGCTATCAGCCGCCGTTCAACAACAGCAGGGCAAATGAGCTGCCGGCAGCCTCCTCTTTTTCTCGCTCTCATTAATCACACACTAAACTGCAATAGGTTCGACCTCGCTAAGTGTAGGTCTGATGGGTTTCTCCCTGGTCGTCGGGATCTTGGCCCGATTGTCACATTTAAAACTGATAAGCACGCAGAAGATAATTCAGCCACATAGCTCAATACAAAATTCTCTTTGAAATATACACGTTTTGGATGCTTTCTGCGATTTTGTGTTTTCTCCTCTGTCGGACGTCGGTGCTCATATTTGCTCTTCAATATGTTTGAGCAAAGCAGCCGCAAATCAACGCTGCACTTTTCCTATTTTGTCTGCAGCCATTTTTAAGGGGAACTCAAAAAGAGGTGGGCTCATTAGGCGAATACCAGCCCCTGCACCTGTGCTGACACCACGGCAGCTCATTTACACCAGTGTTCTCCATATATGACGTCCAATTTAAAGTGATGAGTGGAGGAAGGGAAGCCGAAATTTAGGGATGACTCATGTTGACTTCAGGGGAGGGAGGGGGCTGTCAGATGGGATTGGATTTGTGAGGGTCACTTGGCCGGTTCTCTAGGATAGAAAAGCCCCCCGTCACACAGTTTACCCTCAGGAGAAGGCGGAAGATGGTGCCCCCTATTGGACAGAAACAGCATTGTTTTGAGGGGTAATGATCTGCATCCTCTTTCACCTGGAAATTCAACAGTTTTACATTTACCCAGGCAAAATAAGTGCCAGTTTTGTACGTGGTAACCCTTGTCAGATGGACAGCAAACAATTCAAACATCTCGGACCCTTGTGGTGCTCTACGCTGAGCGTGCCCGGCTATTAACTGTCCCTCTATGCCGCTCGAAATAACAGGATTATCCAACTCTCCTGTGACAAAGTGTGAGACTGAGATTTATATTGTTCCTTCTTATCTGGTGTTGTCGCCGTGGCTCCTCATCCCTCCCTCCGCTCCCTGGACATCACAGAGCCAACAGATTAATTAGACAAGTGATAGCAGTGTTCTCTCTTAGTGCCGGCCCGCTGAGTTTTTGCTTTTTCACTTCTTGTAAGCCTCTGATTTCTCACTTTACGTTAATGGGGCATACTTGGTGCACTCACCCAGGGGAAAGGGAAATTAAGTCTCTTCTTTCTCCTGAGGGGGCTGCAGCTTATCCCCCGAAAAAACATCTAGTTTACTTGATCTATTAGTGGGGGGGGGGAATAGTACAGTATTTACACAATGCATGTCCTGTATAAAAAAGTTTGCATTTCAGTATCCCTTTTGAAATCACTGTCTCTTCATTCCGTAAGTTATGTTGCCTAATAAAAGGTACAAGTGTTTTTTATGAGAGCAGCCGCAGTTTATGTTCCTCCTTTCGATGTCTGTCAGCCCTCTCTGGACATAGGTCCTGGTTAGTTTCCTTGGAAACGAGCATATGACTATTCCGAGCGGCACGGCAGTGAGGGAGCGAGGAAGCGAGCGCACTAAAGGTAAGTCACACAAGGACCCTCTGGTCAACCTGATAAAGTGCCATGAAAATCAAAGGCCATGACTGTGTGGTGCCGGCTATTCAAGAGAGAGAGAGAGAGAGAGAAAGAAAGTATCGTTTCTGAAAAGCTCTGAAAAGAGTTGAACACAGTGGAGCAAATATTGTGTTGCTTTTAGTGCATGTCTTATAAAGTGGAGAAATCAATAGAGAAAATGGCGAATTGATTTTCTTTTTTTCCCTCATGTGCAAACATACTCAGCGCAGTGCTTTGCAAAAGATGCTGTCTGATTTGTCTCAGTTATTACAATAGTTTTTTTCAGCTATACACACATTTTCACACACACCCTCTGCGCCATCTATGTTCTAACACACAGATTAATTACATGTGCCCGATGTGTGGGCCACACTTCTTTTCCCCCGACGCTTCTTGCTCTCAACCATTATGCAAGAGTCCAGGTCTGCAGCTCCATGCTTTTTATTAATGTTCTTGTGGAGGCTGTCAGGCCCTATTAAGACAACATGCTCACCCTCTGCCCCCCCCCCCCCCCCCCCCCGCTCCCCCCACAACACACACACACACACACACACCTGCATGCGTATCTGTGTGCATTTGTGCACATATCTCACTGTGTCGCTGCTTTTAACAAAATCCCCAAATTCACACGTGTAAATACGCAAGCAACTCCAGAGTGGAACAGATATGATAGTTGTTACTCTTCATCGTCTCATTGAGTGGTTGCACGTAAATCACTGACGCCCTGTTTAAAGCCGGTGTCAAGCTACAGACAGACAGACAAAGAGGAGCATGCAGATTTACTTTACAGATAAGAACAACCGCACCGCTTCTCTTTTCTTGTCAACCACAATGGTCAGATCTCATAGATTCAGAAACGCACACGTAAATGTTGCAGGCAAAGATGCTGCCATGAGGCCAGTGTTTGTTTTCCTTCTTTTGTCCCCCTCTCCATTCTCCTCCCATGATCCGAGGTGACAGCAAAGCACTGGGGTGGACAGGGCAAGTATAGTATAGTATAAGGGCAGAGAGAGTAGCCTGGGCAGCATGAAGGGGAGATGTTGGTCTGGTGGTGACAGCACAGCAGCCGCACAGGAGCCTATAGAGCCACTCCAAAGGGCATAATTCAATCATAACACAACCGTTATGAAGACGGAGAGACAGAGTTGGGGTGGAGGGGGGGGGGGGGGGGGGACAAGAGAGTTGGAGGCAGCAGAAAAGAAGAGCAGAGCAGATAGCGGCATGAGTAGAAAGAATCCGATTACCATGCTCTTAAAGGGGAAGGGAGGATGACACTCATCCGACCTGATTTAAACGACAGAAGCGTAAGGAATGAAGTCCTCGGTTTGTCTGTCCCCTGACCTCGGCGGGGAGCGACGAGTGTGTGAGAGGGGAGCAGAAGAATCGGTCATGCTTGGAGTGAGATGGTGCCTAATCGTCCAGGGGCCCGGATCGACTGTGACTGGGTGCATCCGCTGCCGAGCGCGGGGCAGGAGAAATCTGAATAGCAAAAAAAGTCATAATCAGTTTTGTGGTTTTTTTTCCGCATGCAGACGAGCACAGTTCGCACGCGGGACGCTCGGGGCTGTGTGTGATGAGGCCGTCAGCCACTAGTGGTCCCACGGACGTGACACAAGTCATTTCACCTCAGCTCCACTCTGCTCATGCACATTCTCAGGATGGTAATCATGCCCTGCGCTCTCTGGCTGATGCCCTCTCTGTGAATGCACCCAGCCTGTGCAGCTGCCTGGCTGAAATGACGACTTTTTAGTTTATTTATGCGCCTGCTTTTTTCTTTTCCTTTTTTTTTTCTACCTCAGTTCCTGTCACTTTAGCCCCATCTGTCTATTTTTTGTCCATTTTCAACAATCAGGTGCACGCTTTAGCATTTTTATCCCGACAATGAGGACCTCTGCTATTATAGGCCTGGATATTCTCCTGTAGTGTTCTTTCCCGGCCTTGCTATTGGTCTGCATGTGTGTGTGTGTGTGTGTGTGTTTATGTCTGCACATGTTTGTCTTAGACTATTGATCTGGCCGGCCCACAAAATTAAATGAGAAGAGGCCGACAGGGAGGGAGTGATGGATGGCAATAAAAGAGAGGGGAGCTGTAGGCAGGCAGGAAATTCTATCTTTAAGTGTGTGTGTGTGTGTGTGTGTGTGTGTGTGTGTGTGTGAGCAAGGCCGAACATTTCGTAATATCAGATTTAAAAAAAAGATTGAAGGATTTCAGTAAGAATGTAAAAATCTCTGTGCAGTTTTCATGCAGATATCTGTGTTCACGTGAATTACACAGTTCCTAAAGTCACAGAGTTTGTGAACACTCACAAACTCTGTACTGTGCACAACGCACAAAGACACCCCCTACACACACACACACGCACACACACACACACACACACACACACACAAACAAACACACACAGTCACTATTCATGTGTGTTGCAGTCAGAGCAGGCAGCGGAAATGTCACAGGGTCGCTGGCATGATGGCTTATTAACTAGGTCTATGTAACTGAGGGGGACAGCACATGAACAGGTTCTCTTCATCTATCATTGTATATATCACATTATAATTGCGCGCCATGTAACACACACACACACACATATAAACACACGCACACACACACACACACACACACACACAAACAGGAATGGTGGTTCATGCATTGCCAGTCGTTGAGTCTCTGCAGTAAATGGTCGGCAGAGCACAGTTCTGCAGGTTCACATGCAAACAGAGACACGTGTCAGTTAGACATACTTACATGCATACAAGTCATTGCTCAGGAGGTCAAGAGCACCATCTGTGCACGTTCAATACTTAATTAGATTCACAGCCACTGAATAATGTATTTGTGGGACAGAAATAGATTGGAGGTGGGGAATACCTGATATTGTGATGGGGGGGGGTTCTCGAATGGTTCAAAATAATCATGTTTTTCATGTCCACTCCCTCCACAGCTCATCTGGTGGGAAGCCAATTAGTCAATCTCATTAACCCAAGGCTTCATCAATTATTACTGTGAATCTCCACCAAAAGTTTAGTTTCAAATACTCACACACAATAAGTTTGTAATTAATTACATTTTAATTCAGTTAGTTTACATTGGATTGTGATTGTTTCACATGTTCACTGTGGAATAATGGGATCAATACAAATTAAGAAACACTCCTGAAGCACGGTTCATCTCCCTGCTCGCCCACTGTCGTTCCTTTTATTTCTACATGATCCCCATTACATAAATAAGACACTTATGATGGAGCTTCAGAAAAGCTCCAAGAGGGCAATAACATAACGAGGTAAAGTCAAACATGATGGGTTGGTCACATGCTTCTGGAACATTTTTTATCTTATTTGCTGAAATCCTTGTCATGTCTCGAAAGCTATGAATAAATAAAAGAAAATGAAAAAAAGAAAACAAACTGGTGTCTGTGGCCACTGCATGATTGTAATAATGGTAATCTGGTAATCTGCATACCTGTCTGTCACGAACGGATCTGCCCGACTGTGCCAGAGATAGATACACGGCTGAAGCAGAGACGATAGTCAGAACTTAGCGAGCAAGTCATGGAAAAGCATTTGTCATTCAGTGCACTACCATGTGTTTTGGGGGCGTAGCTTTCACAAGGGGGTTGATGGGAGGGGGTGGGATGTAGCGTTGCATTTCTTAAAAGCGTAAACTGCTGTTGTTAGAATTTCCACGATTACAAACCCTAGCTTTAATGGGGCATATGGCGCATGTAAATGAACAGTAAGGTGGATTAAATATATATATATTTTTTACTGTGATCTCACAACAGCTGCTCTCCGTCAATGACATAACAACTACCTTTCAAGCAATGGGACCATGCTTGATGCCTTAATTAATTCAAACTGACCTTGAGTCATTTAAAACTACTAATTGAGTCATTAGTTTTGAGCAGTGTCACTTTAAGGTTGATCACTACAACTTTTTGTCTGTCGGCCTGGTCTCTTCTCCTCATGTATCCGACAGATGATGGCTAATGACTAAAGGCACATGGATGCTTTTTATGCATAATGAAGAAGTTGATTCATCGCAACCCACAGCCAAAGTGTGTCACCCAGTGTAAGCACAGGTTATGTAAAAACGGTGTCAGCCCTGTGCATCTGTTCCAGCTATAAACAGAAAACAATGCCGACTTGTGCTGAAAATCAGATCTTGTGCTCAAGCTCGGAAAAGGAGGTGCTTTGTGGCGCCGACATATCTCCCCGCTGTCAACGCCGGCGTGCTGGTAAAACACAAGGCCTCATTTCAAGTCAAACAGGAAATCGCCTGCACAGTCCTGGGAACAAACAAGGGGGGACAGCGGTGCAGTTTGATTGGGCCGTGAACGGTCGCTGTCATTACAAAGCGCCACTGTAAGCTCCATCGATTATCAAAGGGCTCCGAGCTCAGACGGGGAGTCTACTGATCTTTCCCAAGCTCAGACATGAAAAGCCCCCGGTGACAGCTCATAGCCTGGGCTAGATCACGCTGCTGTGCTGTGGGTGAGGGGGGGGTGGGGCGGGGGGGGGGGGCTGTTTTCTAACCACCTGCTCCACAGGCCGTGGTTTTGTTTTCCTGTTTTCTCTCTCTTAGCGCTGCGCTCCGTCAGGGGCGACAAGGGTGTGCTTTCATGTGAACTCGGGGCCGGCGACGACACCGATGTGTGAGAGGCACTTGGTAAAACAATGCAACACAACCTTTTATTATGGCAATGCCTCATTACTTTTTAACCAGTGTAATAGTATGTGCTGCTCCTCATGAATTATTCACAGGTGAGTTCTCATCACAAAATGACAGGGGGAGACAGTGGAGCGCTCCGAGTGAGAAAACAAGCACAAAAATAGGAGAAGGCATGTGTGGAGAAAGTGAAGTGGTGATACGCGTCTTTAAAGCCTCCATTAACTCCTAAAGACTCTCATGCGGAGGTCATTGATTATGTACGTGAGGTTAAAACCCTGTGACAGTGTACAGTCAACGTCCTAACACATGGATCACACATGGAGAGTTTCTTTTATCTGGTACATGAGAATGTTACTTTCAGCCAAAGTAAAACACATTAGTGTGAGGTCGTGTTTTCATCAGAATTTGACAGAGGGTAGGAAATTAATAAAGAGGAAGTGGGTGCTGCTACAGAAAGGTCAAAACAGAGAGTCGGGAGTGATTTGTCCAATGGAAAAACTTAAGATTCTTCTAAAGTATGTTTATGTGTGTTTTCTGAGAAAGTGACTGATGAAGGCCCACTCATTGAAGAGTCCTGCTCATTTCTACAATACACTGTCACTTTTAATTGTTTGTGTGATGGACGTTGTGTGCAGACGAGTCTATTGTGCAGACGTTACGAAACTCTGTGTTCATCCTACTTGGTTTATCTGCGATGAATATTTTATCCTCACTGTTTTTCATAAAATGATAAATATTTCTCTTGTTTTGTTTTCATACATTGCATGTCGGCTGTTTCAGAGGTGTGTTAAGCAATCAACACAATCTTCAGACCCAAGTTCAAAACTTTTCAAAACAAAAGCTCTGTAATTTATCTTGATATAAAGCATGGAAGCAACTGAACAAATGTTGTGCTTTTACTTTGAAGAAAACATGAGAAAGAGTGCCCTGCCCCCTCTGACTGCTTCAGAGCACTGGTCGCCTGCTTATTCAATTTTTATTGATGTATGAATGGCACAAAATTCATAGCTGCTCTTTCTCAGGCAATTAACAATACACAGTTTGAAGGGATTGATTGAAAAATAGATACAAAACATCGAAAATTATTTCTCATGGTGACTATCCTGTTGATCAGGTTTTTTTAAGCGGGCCAGGTATCTATTGCTCTGCTGTAGAAATCAAATCTGGGGTTTCTGCGAGTTTATTGACGGAGCAGAGACTGAAATCTAAGGCTTACTGAAGGTTTTGCTGAGGAATCACACATCTTTGCACCACAATAACAACACTACGAGTCTATTCATAGACTTTAGCCGACTCCGTGGCTCCACTGGGAGTCTGCCAGGGCTGCCACACACCCCTGAGGTTCACAGCTTTATAAAACATCCATGATCAATTAGACACCAATTAAACTACGTGCTAATGAGCTGCCTAATGACTTAACAGCCATATTTCTTCTGTGAGGTTTCTTAGCAATAGCCGAGGCTACCTCCCTGGTGGGTGAGATCGGGTAACAGAAGTCACGGAGTGGGTGAGTAGTCTGACTCAAATTTGTTGTTGTGTGTCATATTCTCTTGCCCCACCAGGGGTCAGGTGCATAAACGCGTACAAAAGGAACATCGTGGGCTTTTAGACGGAGAGTACATCAGAGTAGAAAGAGTGGAGCTTTCTCCACATCACAGCAGTTTGATAGAAACTATTCATTAGATAACAAGTAAAAACCACCAGCACATGTTCGATTTGAGTTGATCCTGCTGTTACCATGGCAACCATTTGACTCCTTTCATAGTTGTTTAAAGTGTTTAGTTGCTCAGTGAATAAACTAGTAAAGAATCTGAGAAACACCCTTTGTTATTGTTACTGGAATATAAAAGATTAGTATTTGTTACATAATCTGGCTGACTTGGTTTAATTTGCTCCTCTGTGACTTAATAAATTACGTTATAAGTGAGAATTGGTAGTTGTGCTGACCATCAAAGCTCACTTGGGTGAAAGCAACCAGGGAACACACACATACACACACACACAGACACACACACACAGACACACACACACACACACACACACACACACACACAAACACACGTTTCCATGACTCAGAGATCGAATATGTGAGAAAGTAAAATAAAATTGAAGGTGAGTTTGAAAAACCTCTAGTTCAACCCTGCTATTCTCTCACTCCACTCCTCCACTCTCTGAGTCAACCGCCTGACTTTCAAGGCTTTCATCCACAGAACGCAGAGTGAATCACAACATTTATACCATTTGATTTTTTTTTTTATTGCCAAACTTTGTTTAAGAAGTTGAAAACGCTAATGCTATGTAGGGAGAGAGAGAAGAAAGGGAGCTCAGAAGCAGATGACCCACTTAGTGTAATTATCGCTAACGAAGAGATGGGAGAGTTGCAAGCTGAGGAAAACACAAAGGCCTAAATGCGTTAAATTAATCCAGATAATTCAATAGGCGATGATGAAACGCCACAATCAAGCCCCCTCTGGCTCTGGAGTTTGACTGATAATGCACTGGGCTGTTGTATGCAAATAGTTTTCCATAACCTACTCGTTGTCTGTGTCAGGCGGTGTGGCTGCAGTCGATGCTGCTGGGAAGCGTTTGTCTGCGGGAAAAGTGAAACCATAGCACACAAGCACATTTGCATGCACACAGTAATACACACAAACACACGGGTAAGCACACACCACTGTGTATTGTCCCCCTTGGACATTTCCCGAGCCTCATGTGAGATTCATACAATGCATTCAACCATGGCTGCCCGCCGGGTGTGTGCCAGTCTAGCGTGTGAGGTTTAGTAACAAGATCATTAAAATAATCAAATTATGATAAGAAAGAGCCAGTCGTGCTGAATCTAGTTGTTCAGTGTCCGTCGGAGGCGATGCTGTTGGAGCGCAGAATGACGACTGGGGCGGGGGGGGGGGCATCATCAGCATTAGCCGACAGCACGGCAACATAGCCTGTGGAGGATCTGAGCAGCGAAAACATTACTTACCACCGCTTTCTCACAATAATAACATTGCAGGGATAAAAGTGAAGTTCCTTTTTTTCCTCTCTCTGTTAGTTAAGTGTCACACTTTTCTGCCTCAGAGCAAAAAGCTCCTAACGCAACAGATTTCCTCTCTTGTCGGAGATAAGATGTCTGACTGGCTCACCTCCTGTTAGCAGGCTGCTGGTCTGTTCCTGGAGGGGACGCAAGGCAGCATCTCTGCTAATTCACCACCATTAAAGAGGCGTCTTCAGAGCGGATGTCTGCGCCTTCATCTCCTCTGCAAATACTTGTTTAGTGATAAAAAAATATTATTCCACCTTTAATTACAAATGTGTCTTTCCTCGCATGCTTACAAACACCTCCCTTGAGACATCGTCTTATTACAACTGCAGTTTAATCTGAAAAGGAATTAAAGCGGCAGTAATTAGTTTATGGAGGAGTCTAATTGTCTTATTGTGCTTTTAAAAACATTGCTTCATCTCCTTGGGAACTTTGAAAGTAGAAGAGTGTTTCCCTGCATGTGCACTCCCGCGCTCGCCCTCCCCCTCTTTGTCATCTTCTCCCTCTTCTCCTGCAGCCGTACAACACAACTATTCATTTAAACCAATAATCTCCAAGTCATTACCACTTATCAAAAGGGCGGCAAATTAATTATGTTAACTGCAAGAATTTTCATTAGATCTTTAAATTTGTACACTTCATCAGTTCTGAGAACTTAGCAATTTGATTACAGTTGGGTTCTTGCTGTTTGATGGGGGGTGCTTCTTTCCCCCCCCCCCCCCCCCTGTCCTATTTGTCTGTCTCTCTTATTTTTTTTCATTAATTGGATTATGATCAATGCGAGCTTTAATGTTATGGAAAACTGAACAAACGCCTCTATCTGCCATGACACAGTTTCGCTGGGGAAGATTAGAGAATGCCATATCTTCATTCGTCAAATATCTGACTGTCTTCCCTTAACCACGTCGGAATGAAACGCCGCTAATCACTGCTGACGAGCGCACACTGCTGCTCTACAAAGATAATGAGTCTGCCAGAGTCAAGGGGAGAAACAAACAGCCAAGAAGAGCGGAGTGAGAGGAAGAGGAGAGGACGAGACGAAATGTGACGGATCAACAAAACACAGATACCGAAAGTGCAAGTACAGCCTGACGACTAATGGAAAAAAAAAAGAAAAGGACGACAAGAGGAGAAAAGACAGGGGCAGCACAGGAAATGAAGGAGAAGGAGATATGTAAAAGGGTGTCGGCGAGGGGGACTGTCACGTTGTTTCAGGTTAGAGAGTTGACCTAAATGGAGCTGTGAGACAGAGCGGGAGGGACGTTACCGAGACACATGTCAACCACCATGGGAAGTAAGGTGTGAAAGAGAGAAACAGAGTGAAGGAGGGTGAGAAAGGGGGGAAAGCGAGCGGGGAGGAGAGGGAGGGAGGGAGGGAGGGAGGCGGAAAAGGATGAAGACAAACTCTGAACACTTTGAGAAGGAGGACGACAGCCGAGTGATCCTCCTCCGGTTTGTCCACCTCGGCAAACTTCTGCATCACACTGAGACGAAAATTGAGTATTTCCCACCTGAGACGACGCATTTAATTACCCCCGCCCCCCCCCCCCACACACACACACACACAAACACACACACACACCGGCTTTGTCTGCAGTGCGTCGAGACATCTGACCGGTGATCAGCCAGGAGCCATATCCAAACCTGGTGATTTATACCTTCCACGTCCCCGGATGGTTTATTGACATGTGAGATGCACCTGTGCGCTTCGGCTTCCCCCACTCTGTACCCAAAAATGTCACACAGAGACATAAACACACAAGTACACCTGCAAACACATGTACAGACACACACACGCACCACACACACACACGCAGGTGCTGCTGGGTGGACCATGGGGAAGAGGTGAGAGCATTCTCGCTCCACTGAGTGGAAAACCTGATCTTCTTACCTCAGCAACTTCAGATGGAGGGACACGGTGGAAAGACCTTGTGTGTGTGTGTGTGTGTGTGTGTGTGTGTGTGTGTGTGTGTGTACTCTGGAAGGACCATTCGAGAGAGACTTGGTTTTACGGTTATGGTCAGGATTAGGATTAGGTTTATTTTAGTCTTGTGGTTAATGTAAGGGTAACTTTCGAGGGAATTCATTTTTGTGAAGATATTTGTGTTTGTGTACTAATTTGTGTTACCTCTTCAGGAGTTTCTAGAATAAATATTGACCTTATCAGGACCAGCAGACCTCATGCCTTTACCTAATGAGGCTAAACATAATTTCTGAGGTCCTTTTTTAAGATTAAGGATAACATGTGAATTATGGTTAGGTTAAGGTTAGTGTCAGGTATGAATTGGTCATGGTTAAGGTCAGTGATAATGTTTCGGATAGGCTGTCGACAATGAATGGTAGTCAATGCAAAGTCTGACATGAGTCTGCATATGTGTGTGTGTGTGTGTGGAGGAGTGAGAGTAGAGATTGAGGAAGTAGACAGACACGGGGTCCTTGACTGTTGTCATGGCAACATATTAGAAAGCCCTAGGGTAAACAGGTGTCTCCTTTTAACTTAATCAATCCCCCTAAATGAGCTAATCAGCACTCGGGATGTGATCCACGGGGCAGAGAAGGAGCCGCGTGAGCTCCTCCCCCCCCGACCTCACTCCAGCAGGTCCACCGCCCCGGTCCGTCCCAGGGTCAAATGGATTTAGACGCCTGCGTGCCGCTCTATTGGCTCGCCATAAGAAGATCTCCACCAGCTAATGCTGTTTGTGTATATGACCACCTACTATCATCATTAGCATCTGAGAGAGAGAGAGAGAGAGAGCGAGAGAGAGAGAGAGAGAGAGAGAGAGAGAGAGAGAGAGAGAGAGCGAGAGGGCACGGGTCGTGTGGATTATTACAGCGGCACATGCTATTATCATAACAGTTCCGATAGCTATGTCTTCGTTGAATGGATAATCAGCAAGGTATTATGTGCTGGGATAATAGCACCATGTGAAAACTGTGAGATGCACTCCCGGCTAACGTGCGTGCACAAGCGTACAAATTATTACGAGCAGGGGTTCATGCTGCATTGTGTCAAAGCTGTGTACTGCCGCGGATCTGATTACGATAACAACAGACTATCTTGCGATGATGATTATTAGGACGATCGCGGCGATGATGAGGGTGTAATTTCCAGGGCTGAGCTTACCTTTGTGTGTTCAACAGCCGCGTTTGTGTATTAGTGTCACTGTGTGTGTGTGTGTTTGTGTCTGTGAGAGAGAGAGAGAGAGAGAGAGAGAGAGAGAGAGAGAGAGAGAGAGAGAGAGAGAGAGAGAGCAAATGGATGTAACAGAAAATCACTGTATGTGCGAAAGAGACATCATCTGTCACATTTCACACAAAAGTAGCAGCATCCCTTCAGTAAGACACTTTGTGGTAACGGTTAGATTAACTTAGTTAAAGGAGCTAGTGAGGAGATGATCTCACTAAGTTTGTGTGAGGATGCACCTGTGTCTGTGGAACTTGAAACTAATGTTAGCACTTGTCATTAGGAGAGACCTTTGCACTAATTATCTCATCGCTGTCTGTCTCACATCCTGCTAAGCAAAAGGGAAATTCGAGACAAGTGCATATTCACTTGAGGTCTTTATCACCTTCAATCTTGATCAAGGATGTGCAGAGACGCTTCACAGCAACAAAACATTAGAAGTGGGGAAAAGAAAAAAGGCCAGCAGCTGAAATCAAAGACACGCTGTTTAACGATTAAATCTGCTGAAACAAGAGGTTTGCACCGCTCTGGCGTCTCCGCGTCTCATTTTAAGAGGGCAGCTTTTTTTTTGTTGTTGTTGCCTTACATCCCCCCGCCGCTTTGGGCATGTACACATTATTAAGCTGCTCAGGCCTCTCACCAGCATCAGGCCTCCACCCCTCTCCCCCCACTGCCCTCCCACCCAGCTCCCCAGAGATAATCAGGGTATTACAAATGAAAAGTCAGAGCCATAAATCAGAACCCCCCTCCCCACCCCCGCCTCCTCCTTCTCCTCCTCATCCTCCTCCCCCACAGGTTTCCACACCCTCTCCCCCTCCCGTCTTCGTCTAACCTGGACAAAACGGTGGCTCCGCTCGCCCTGCCCGGTGAGAAAAGGAACGGCAGAGCAAGAGACAGAGGAGATGTGGACCGAGGGGGAGAGGGACTAATGAGGGGGGGGGGGGGGGCAGTAATCCGGGATTTCCACCGAATGACGACAGCGGTTGGCCCATGTCATCCATCAAACTCACATCTGTGTCACAAACATTCCTCTGTGTGTGTGTGTGTGTGTGTGTGTGTGTGTGTGTGCTTGTGTTGCAATCCCACATGAGTCAGTTGCAGCTGGTCTGCTCTGTGCTGCTGAAATGAACATGCAGGGACAGAGGAGGGCGTAGAATGATTTTCAGGAATTTAACTTTGATGCTCTGTGATAATCATTCATCGAGAAATTCAGTGATGGAGACACAGAGGATCTGTGTTTTTTAAATCCGCCAGATTAAAAACATGCTGTTTTCCGTTCCCTCTGCGAAAACTACAGCAGCCATAGACCGATGAGAACCCGACATAGACTGGGTGAAGTCCTCAAACGTCCCTATAGCAACAGATGAAAAGCTGCTGCTGCTGTGTCAAACGGACGAGGACACAGGGAGTGACAAGCAGCCTGATCCAGGCTTCAGCTTCAGACTGCAGCAGCAAACAGACAGAGGGAAGGAGAGAAGGAGGGAAGGAGAGAGGGAGGGAAGCATGTCTCCCTCCCTCTCCCCGGCCTGTCAGTCAGTCACAGAGGGAGAGAACGACAGGCCACAATGGGGCCCTTCAGCGCCTGGCTGAAAGTTGTAATTTAGCATGAAGAGCCATCGAGGGGCGAGACTAAATATAGCTGCACATATACATTGTGTCTTGCAGAGAGAATAGCAATTAACAGCCAATTAAATGAATGACTGGGGTCAGCAGCAGCAGAAAACTAATGGTGGGTGTGTTGCTGCGCTACCGGATAATCCAAAGAGACAATAGGAGAGGTTGGGGAGAGAGACAGGGCAAATTTGTTTGAAAAACTTTTGAGCAAGGCAGCATAATGAGATTTGAAGGGTTCCAATTATCTGTGTCACCTTAGCTTTACGTACAGCGTGTGGCTGCCATGTACAGGACCGGGATGCACATAATAACTATACTGTGTGCACGTCGCTCTGCGTTCACTCACTCAAACGATAATGCATGTATGTAGTCTTCATTAGGACGAGATGAGGGTGGGGGGGGGGAGTTGTTTGAAGAGAGTTTTTAGCACAGAAAATTTGACCAAATTGTCGCTGCAGCCGTGATGCGTAGCCGCTGCATCACGTCACCCGTGTGTTTTAGTGTTTCACCACCGCTGTCCGGCATTGTAGGTGACAGCCTCACTAAGTCACTGCAGTCGCCCAGGCACAACAGAACAAGTCCGCGTCTAATTGCCTTGCAACTCCTCGTTTCAAAAAACAAGGCGAGTCATTAACGCCGTTCTGGCAGCCGTCCCTCCACCACCCCATCACCCCTCTCTCTCTCTCTCTCTCTGCTGCAGCTGATAACACCTTGTTCAGAGCCAGTGATCAAGGCGGAATCATCTCCTCCTCACCCCCATCTCCTCTGCAACTCCACCTGCGTAATTGCTGCACCTAACCTTTTCAGTGCTGCCTCCGTTGGGAGTCAGCCAGCCAGCCCAATTGGGCTCAGGGTATTAATAGAATCTCATTTCATGCCTCCATCGGATAAAACAAAGGTTGGGTTTCACCGAGCAAGTTTGATCTTATTACTGCGACTGTTGAGGAGCGAAAGGTGCACCGTGAACTCAGGAAGGTGTGTGTTTGTGCAGGCAGGGCCAGACCACGGGTGGTAGCAAGGTGTTAGCCAACAGTGTGAACGATCCCAGTAACACTGCCCATCAACAAGAACTAGATTAAACAACGAAAAATGTTGTTTGCCCTCACAGATATTGTAAGGCTCTCCCACAACCTTTGAAGATACAATTAATTTCAAAACATCCTTCATGGGCCATACTTAGTTTTTGAACACATATACATTGTAATTTTTGACTGCATTTGACTAAGTCTTATTTAGGGAACTTAATTATTCATTTATTAGTTTTTTTTGCTTTTAGCCTTTTTAGCCTATTCATACGCCTAAGGGTTTGTTTTGTGAACTCATCTTAATCTTATTAGGTGATTTTTACTATTCATTCATTTTGTTTTCATCTCCTCTTATTTTATTGTCATTTTTGTGTACAGCACTTTGGTCAACTGTCAAATGTGATTCATAAATAAACTTATTGAAGGTAGAAGGGGCTTCATCATTCACTGTGAGTCACATGTACATTTTTAATCTTATAGCCCTAGTTATTGTCTATTCTTCTCTGTGATTTAGTTGGTATCTCTGCAGGTCCACAGTGGAAAATGATACTGACCAGTGATTTTATGGTCAAATGGACCCAGTGAAGTTCCTGACCGTTCAGTGCTGCAGTTAAATGAAACTCATTAGTGGCTAAAAACTCGATGAAGCATTCTCTGAGTTCACATATTTCTCATTTTTTTGTCAGCAGAGCTTCTTCACATTGACCTTCTTTAATTAAATCCAAATGAGAGCCTGATTGCCCAGTTTGTAATAGTGCCACACAGACCTGTTCCTGCTCATGATTCACGTACAATTTGTCAAAGATCACTGACATCATAAATAAAGTGAAAAGGTAAATTGTTGCCCTACAGGAGGTTTCAGGTTGCGTGGCATGTCATTTTATTTCCTTTTTCTTTTCTGGACACAAACTTAATCCATTTTGTCTGGCACCTGCTGTAGGTATGAAGAGCAGCGCACCTTTTCAGATCTCTCAGGAGCCGAACATACGACAGGTTAAACGTCCTCTACCCGGCGCTGGAGCCTTTTGACATGTTGCATTTTAATATTACTGTGCTACCATTTAGAGTTCAACGCAAGCCTCGCCCCGCTCACGCTGATGTGAGCTGTTCCTGGATGAGATACATCTTGGGAAATCTCTTTAATGAACGAACACAGTATAGAGAGCGGTGGAGCAAGCTTTTTCCGCTTAACAGTCACATCACTAACATACTGAGGAATGCATGGCCACATTTGGCATTTAAAATGTTAGCCTTTTATCATTAGTCGCACTTTCTCCTCGTGCCTTTCTCCGCGCTTTGTCTTCCTGTTCCTCGCTCTGCTTCATATCTTTCAGCTCTGTAACTAGGGCTGTGGAAGACACTTTGCAGGCTGTTTTTCTAGCCTTAATAATGCATAGATGTTGTGGGTGATGTGGCAAAGGCATCTTTGTTCAGGGAATCCCTGGTGTGACACAAATTGATGGAGATCTATGAGAATCCGGCTTGTTACGAGGGAGCCGGGGCCGTTTATGAGGCGGGTGTGGGTGGGGAGGAGTGTGAGCCGGCAGACAGAAGGTGGAGGAGCAGGGAGGGGCGCAGCAGGTCACCGAAGACCATCCACCGGCTCTCATTTAAAAAACGATCGAGAATGACAAAGGTTTGCTTTCATCCGTGGCCAGGGAGAGGAACAGAGGAGTGATCATTATACAACATACGTAAAAACACACACACACACACACACACAAACACACACACACACACACACAAGCACACACACACAGAGCTCAGCGAGTCTGCTAGCCTCAGCTCAAACCCCTGTAAATTAAAAGTCTGACCAGAAAAAGCATTTATTTGCAATATGTGCAATAAAGAGGTGTGTGGGTGGGTGGGCTGCTGTCTTAATTGGGAATTAATGAGGGGGCAGAATGAGGTAGGAAGTGAAGCCTGGCAGGGGGTAGAGCGAGCAAGAGAACGAGAAAGAGAAAGAGAGGGGGTGGGATTACCTTGCAACAGTACATTTGGGTGGGAGGGATTCTCCTTGTGGACTGACGGGACAGGAATCTCCCCGATCTCCCAAATCTCACACGCCAAAGACTTTTCAAGAAGTTTTATTAGTCAAAAGCCAGAAGCAGGTGAATCCTGAGCTCTGAAGCTGGAGGCGCAGGGAACGGTTCCCTCTGCAGCGATGTTGTTGTTTTTCGGACAAGCCTTCAAGTGTCGCTGCAATTTCCCTCTGAGTTGTGGGGAATCATTTGGAGCACTACTGTGAGTCTGCAGGGACCGCTCCACTTTCACCCATAATCTCTCATTTTCATTCACATCAGAATACATTAATGAGAAATGAGGCCCTGCCGTACATTTCACGGCTCAGGCCTTTCAAAGAATACTAAATATAACAGCTTGCTCTCTGTCTTTCTTTCTTTCTTTCTTTCTTTCTTTCTTTCTTTCTTTCTTTCTTTCTTTCTTTCTCCCCATCTCTGTTTCCACACCATCTCTGTCTATTCCTTTCTCTCATCTATATTTATGTACTCCATATTGAAAAGTTCTTTTGGCTTCACAGTGAAGCTGTGCGTGGCTCCTCACTGCAATTACTGATTAATTACAGGGAATTAAAGCAATTAGAACTGCAGAGATATACAATTAACCAACACACGCTTCATGATGCCACACACAGGCTGTGCAATCACTAGATTGCAATGCAAATACCTCTCTTTTAATCTCTCACACAGTTTTTCTCTCATTTTCTCATCCTGCTCTCCAGCATCTCCTCACTATGTTCTCCACAAATACTCACAAACACACGCATACACACACACACACAAACAGAGAGAGAGAGAGAGAGCAGGGTGGGGGAAGGTTTTCCAGTTCATTAGATAGTATTTAATTTGAAAACACCTCTGTGTCGAGGGAGATGCGAGTCCCCCCAGGGGATGAAAGCTGAAGCTGTGGTGGGCGATGACAAAGGGATTCCTCCATCTGTCCCACTCAGTCCGACACACTGGAGAAAGCAGACACCAACAGCTCCTCACCAACCACACGAAAGGGTGAAGTGATCTTTGTGTCAGAAATGAGTTGACATTGTGAATTTATAGCAGTGAAAAACAGCAGTAATAATAAATATGCACCCTGAACTCACACACAAACACTGCCCCTCTATTGTCCACTAGACAACACGAGATGAATCAGAAATCATTTTAATTTACAGAGGGACTTGTTGATGCTTATAAAAAGCTCTGCAGTGACGACAGGCACATGTTGGGCCACATGAAGCTGTAAATCAGTCAAAACAATTCAAAATAATCATTTTGAGTCACCACCTAATAAACAACAGAGGATGAAACATGAAATCAGTGGAACTCAAACATAAGTCATACAGGTCCACTTACAAAATCTGCGGAACGGTTGGATTAGAGTCATATTTTGGTTATAAAATCTCAGGTGTCCCTTTTTATTAAATGGACAATGAGTTGGTTCAACTGTTTAATTCTACAAATCAGGGGTAGCATTATACCAGAGAGTTCCTGCGTCCTCCTGCAAGACACTTGATTATGCACTCTTTGGTCCCTCCTCCTTATACCATGAACCACAGTCAGACCTGCCATTGGCCATACCAGGACCAAACCAGTGGACTGCTGCATGTGTCGACCATAAAAAAATCTATTGAAATGTACAGGCCTGTGATTCGGGTGGCCCATGACAGCTTGCTGCATGTGCGTGAGACCAGGCTCACTGGCCAATCACGAGCAAAGGTCAACCCTCACCTTGGGTTAGTTTAAATAAATCTGACCTCAGTATAGGGTGTCCAGGTAAATTTGGTTAATGGAAGCTAAAACTAAATAGGTTCATCAACATCCTTGAGGGTAACAAAATCTGACTACCTACCTCTAATGGACTGAATAACATTTTATGAACAACAGTTTAAATCTGAAACACTGGTTCTTTAGCTGTATGTGCCTGAGTCTGTCTTGCCCGGCAAACTAAAACTTTCAAGGAGACTCTTATGAGATTATCCTCTGTGTAGGGTTTTGTAAATGCTGTTCATTTCCCACTGCATGTGTGTTCCGTCACTGTGACTATGTTAAATCATAACGTTTTGTTTTGCCTCACTTTACCTTTAAAATGATAATGAAACAACACGATGTAAAACAAAAAAGGAAGGATATTACACATACACATAAAATGTTGTATTGCTCTAACACTGACGTGCCCTTGGGTTTAGGGTTTCAGGTGTAGATCATGGACTGTATATGAACAAGGACGACACGTCTCCACTTCCTCCCACTATCCAGAAGCAAGCGGGATATTGAACCAAGGCAGGGAGATCCCATCGTTACACACTCTCAATGTCAATGTCAACTTTATTTTTGTAGCGTATTTAAACCAACTTGGTTAAAGTTTAAGTTCAGCCATGATTCTTTGTAATGTAGACAATCAAGCGGGGGCTGCAGTGAACCCTAAATTTTAAATTCAAGGGCAGATAGATATGTACATCATCTGCAAAAGAGTGAAAAGAGACATAATATTTCTCAAAAAATAACAGAATATTTAAAGAGAGTAGGATGGGGCCTAGAACAGAACCTTGAGGGACCACAGGTATGTGGGGGTGTCTCGGAGGAATAATCCCCCAGGTGGACAGAGATACTCTTGACTGTTAGGTAGGACCGAAACTACCTCAGTGCAGCCCCTTTAATTTCTACACAATTCGCAACGTGAAAAAGGGATTGAGTGATCAACAGTGTCTAAAGCACCAGGATGGCAGAGTCTCCTGAATCAAAAGGTAAAATCAGAATTGTTAAAAACATTTTCAGTGCAATGATGAGGTTTAAAAACAGACAGGAACTTTTCATATACATTATTGTTAACTAGAAATGTTAGAACTTTGTTTCACGTCTTCTCTAATTTTCCTTCACTCTATACAAACACTTTAAAAAACATAACATTATACTTAAAGTAGCAACAGTGCCACTGGGTTCTCGATTGACTTGTTTTTATAAGATGCATTAAACAAGTCCTGTTGTAATGTCAGGCAGTTGGTGGGCAACATGACGCAGCCAACAAATGAAAAGCTTCATTAAAGTGGGGTTTGATGAAAAATGTCCTGTAGGTAGCAACCATTTATTAACTAATTCAATCAAATATTATACTCACTCATGAAGGCAGCATAGCGATTCAGCTGTGTGCTGTTTGTATGGGTTTCCTCACGATGCTCCGCTTCCCTCCCACACTATGAGAAATGTTGGGTGAGAATCTGCATGAGAATATTATGACTGTGAGGGAGCGTTTGTCAATCTGTGACGGCCCGGTGACTGAGTGACTGACTGCTGATCCTTTCAGAGTCTGCAGTGGCTGTGAAAAGGATCGAGTGGGTAGAGACTATTAATGAATTCTTGACTCTCTCGCCCAGTTCGGCAGCGACGTGAGTGTGCAGGCGTCTGTGAGGCTGTGGTTTGCGTGAATCACTGCGAGTTAGTGATGAAAGAGATGATTTCCATCATCTGTTCTGTCGGGATACAACAAATAATCTCCAACATGGGGGGAAATGGTGGCGGAAGCACAGAGGCACTTGTAAGAGAGAGCGGTAAATACATTTCACTGGAATAGTGTGTGCATAAACTATACTGTTATTGTACATTAAAAGAAAACTGACAGCGATAACGTTGACAGCCCAAAGACAAAAAAAGAGAGATCTGCCGTTTGGGGGCCCTCGGTGTCCCGTCTCTGGAGTTGCCAAAACAATAACACACATTCACTCTGAGCAGTGCACAAGTTGAAGAGAAAAGAGGTTGAAGGAAGAACAATTTGTGTAAACAGGAGAATGCAAAAAAAAACCGTAAAATAAATAAAACCTGAAGAGGAGAGATTGATAGGTGACAGGATGCTCCTCCATTCCTCTGTCTCTGTCGTTCTCTCTGTCTGGCGCTGAGAGGGTGATGCCCTGAAGCAATGCCCACGGATACACTCTCCTTCCCCCCCCCACCCTCTTTGCTTTTATTCAACAAAAAAAAAACACATCATCTTTGTGACTCCTATGAACTTTCTCTTTGCCTTTAAAAAAAACTTTTCCTTCCTGCACAAATTCATCCTGTACATCTACTCTGTTTAATTAGTTTGCAATCATTCCACAACAGACCACCAGCTTCCCAGAGCTTATATAAAAGCTGAAATATTCATAGACATACATATTTTTCCCTTCAATTCTTTTTCTGTTTCAAAAAGGAACATTTTTATGCACTTTAGGGTTTGCTATATTTATGAGGAGGGCAGGAAGTGTCCCCACAGCAACGCACAGTGACTCATCCCAGGGTCTCGCTGCAGGGAAGAGACACACTCACACCCTCTGCAACACACATGCAGACAAATACACACATGTGCAAACACACTAGGGAGGAAAAAAAACATTATGGTTAGAGACACAAGGTCAGTGTTCTTAGAAAGAGGAAAATAAAAGTCATGGTTACAGTAAGCAACACAAAAAGGGTTAACATAAAAAAAAATATACACAATAAAAACAAATAAAGCCTGGCACCTCAATGATTAGCCCGATGTTTCACCTTTAAATCTTTGCAGTGGGACAGGGAAGAGGGGAAGTGAAACAGCCTGCTCATGGAAATGAGTCCAGGTCAGTGGTATGGCACAAATAATGACTCTGACTACACCCTTTTTCAACATATTTGTTCTCAAGAAATAATGCAGAGATCCAGATGAAAAGATGAAATCTATGATGACATTTCAGTTACCAAAACCAAGTAGATGATGTTTTTCTTAACTTATGGACACTGCTTTCCCTCGACCGTGTTTCAAAGAGAGCAGAGGGTTTACAAAGAAACACACAATCATATCATGCCGTCTATTTTCTATCTGCCACCATCTACATCTGTTACTGTCACGAGCAGATTTACATGAAGGTCATGCCATTACACGCAGACCAGCCTCAGTTCACTGGTTGAACATGCCAACAATGCTGCAGCAGTGAATACTGGAGGCATTAGCGATGCACAGGGCAGGTTCAGGGCCAGCTTTCAAGAAAATATTGCGGGTTGCAGGCCGGGTGGATTCAAAAAGTGATACAGTGGTGATCTGACCGTGTTTAAATTACTTGCAGAAGCGTGCCGTACAACAGGCTTTGCGTTGTAGAGGTATTGCATGCAGTATTAAGAGGAGATTACTAGTCCACCCCCCTGTTCCTCTCTTCTCTCCTCATCAGAAAAAAGTAAAAAACACAAATACTTGGAAACAAGGGTTGTGGGTCAGGCTCGGGTCGTAGATTGTGGCCTATTTTTGAGGGTGAGGCAGTGCTGGTTGGTTCTCGTAACAATCGGGTGAGAGCAGGAGATTCAAAACCATGACCTGCACGTCACTAGGAGGTATGACGAGAAAAAAAGACAAGAGTCCACTTTCATTCCTCATTCTCACGTCCCTGCTGATCCTCACTCCCTCTGCATACAGGCTGCAGAACACCTTAACTACTCTGTAAATGGGACATAGTTTACCATCACTCTCGCTCCGCTCCTATTGTGTCCCAGTTTAACACGTAATGACCGCACAGCTGTATACTCACACAAACGACATCTAATGCTCTCAGCTCTGATAATGTGCACCGTGGCATGGCCATTTCCATACTGCTGCTTAGTACATCACCATCACAAGAAGCCATTATGGTAATACGGCACCTGAGGGAAGAGAGACGGAAAGAGTTGCCAAAGAGACGGAGGGAGAGGGGAAAGAGGGAGGAGAGGGAGAGGTGGACATGTGCACAGATTGAAGAGGGGTAAACGGGGGCTGGTGTTGACAATGGAGGACAAGGTTGTGTGATTGGATGTGATCTGTTGAAATAAGTTTTTCCTCAAGGGCTGAGAATTTAATTTGCAGAGTGGCTTCAGCATTTGACCACAGGAAACAATGGTTACGTTCAGCAACATCTTCTTTATGAACTGAATGAAGATACAACAACCGAGGTAGTTCTTTGCTTCCTCAAATTTAATTTCTCCTTGATTTGTACAGGACTGTTGCCTGTTGCCTCTTGACTTGATTCTGTCTTTGTCAACTTAAAGCTAGGGTTGGTAATCCTAGAACGAGCAGGCTTCACTTTGAAAAAGTTCAAGTGACGAATTCCACATCCTCCCATACAGTCAACGCTTGCCACCCAAAACACATTTGCACATTAATACTATTTTTCACACCTGTATCCAGTCAATGCAAGCTTATGAATCAGCGATGGTAAGTCACCGAGCAATAGTGCTTTCCACCCCAGGACGGTTTGTCCAAGGTTTCCCCTCTGACATGTACACATCTAACCGATCAGAATGCATGTTGTTGCAAGTGTCACATTTTGAATCAGTCACTTCCTACTCTATCCAGTCTGATAGAGAGTGTATTTGTCCTTAGCTATTACTCAGTTATTTATAATGGTTTAGTTGTCTTTTAAAGGATGTGAAAAGCATATTAGGATCACAAAGCAAGGGGCCCATCTCATCTCATTCAAATTAAATTTACTATAATCTCGGTGCCAGCTATTGCGATGTGCAAAGGCCTTTAGACCACATTTTTAACAACCAGAATTTGATAACTCAGTATTATTTGTTTCTTAATTTTATTGAATGATTTTTTGCAGCAAAGCCTGTAGACTAATACAGATATCAATGCATATAGATCCTAAATATACAGTAAATTATCTTCATATTCTACATTTACACTGAATCTATTCACGTAAGTGTGCGGTGGCTGTCTGGAGAGGGACACTCCCTCAAAGAGCTACGTCAGAAACATTTTCAGAAACTTCTCATCTCCAAACATTACTCACACTATGAAAAGCCCGACTGCTTCTGAGGCCTTTTTTACAAACTGTTACATGTGTCTTGCCCACAAAAGACAGCTGATAACACCACCAACGCAACTTTATCGACTCGGTTGCAACATCACATGCCGGTAAGTCTCTCGTGATACCTCGCTCTCCATCTTCCGCCTCACTCACTCTCTCACCATTATCACAGTCTCACCTTTCCCCCCACCCCCCCCCCACTCCCTTCCCTCCACCTCTCTCTCCATCAATAACACACAGTGACAGCTTATGTAACAAGCCAAGTTCCAAACTGAACTCAACTCTCCTTGATCTGCAGCCTTTTCCCTCTTCTTCTAAATGACTCACTTCTGTTATAACACTTCAGTCTGAGTGAGAGACACAGCGGAGAGGGCGGGAGGAGGGGTGGCAGACAGAGACATGACATGAGAGGAGAGGAAACGCAGGTTTAATTATTCATACCTACTGCAGCAAAAAAAAGAGAGTGAGCAAGGGGGGGGAGAGAGAGAGAGAGAGAGAGAGAGAGAGAGAGAGAGAGAGAGAGAGAGAGAGAGAGAGGGATTGACCCAAATGGGGAGGTATTCCTAGTGCAGCAGTGCACTCTGGGAGCCAGAGCTGTGTCACCCCGGGGCCATGGGTGTGAGGGGACTCCACCATGAGCTGCCAGAAGAAACCAGAGAGGAACAAGGAGGGAGGGAGATAATCATAAATTCTATCCAAACTCACCCAGGAGTTTTATTCTGCTTCCTTAACGCACTTTTGCTGTTATCTATGTTGAATTCGCTTTTTACTTTCCCTCGAGTCCACCACACCCTTCCAACATGAACACTGCCGAGACAGAACCCAAGTTTGATCCGTAATGCTCGCTCGGCACAACAACCTCCAAGGTGTGTGCAGCAGTCTGTGTGCAAATGTGTGTGTGTGTGTGTGTGTGTGTGTGTGTGTGTGTGTGTGTCCAATGCACTCTCTGAAGTAGGGTGAATGTGAACCGGAGGACCCAAATCCTGCCGTCCCACGGATGCTTCATCCCATGGATGGCGTGCCGCTGTGGGGATGAGTGCTGAGAGAGAGAGAGAGAGAGAGAGAGAGAGAGAGAGAGAGAGAGAGAGAGAGAGAGAGAGCGCAGGGCCTCCCCGCTCAACACTGCAGCTCCCCTGAGACCAGCTCCCTTTCATCTCCCAGTCTCCTCGGGGTGCTCGACAACAAACCACCGATGGAGGGAGAGGGGAAAGAAACATAGATGAAGAAGTTTTGGCCAGCGGGGAAGATGGCAAAGCTTGAGCGTTCCCAGCGAGAGGTCAACCCGTTCTGTTTATCTTAGTTTGGCTGGCGTATCCGAGAACCGGCTGTCAACATAACCTTTTTTTCCCCCTCGTTACCAGAGGTTATAGATATGGAGCGAGGAGGTTGTATGAGCACAACCGTCTTTTATTTTTCATCTCTGATCCTTTTCGCTGAGAGCAGTAGTAACTGTCTGGACGAGGATGTTGAAACTTCTTAATATTTCAGAAGAATAAGAAGAGTATGGGCCTGTGTGGTAGTGGCCCCGATGATTAGCAGTGATAGTGATAGTGGGAGTGAGGGAGGATGGGAATGGGAGGAAAAGAGAGGGAGTTTTACAGAGATGACTTGTGGCAGGTGTTGGACAATGATGGGAACAAAAGAGAGATTTGAACATCACACTTCAAAAAACTCTTTCCCCCTTTCTATTCTGTGTGAGCCCTGCCTCATCCACCGCTGAGTCTTTCTTCCTCTCCCTTCTTCCTCTCTTAATTGCTGCTCGCCGAATCCCTTGTTCTTTCTTCTCATCCCCCCTGTGTTCTCCTTGTCTCCCTGCTCGGCACCCCTTGTCCCCGTCTGTCTCCTCTCCCTCGTTTTAATGTCGTCCTCTTGAAACCCCCTCCCACCACCACTACCCCATCCTCGTCTCCTCTGTTCTAACTCACTCCGCTCCGATTCTCATCTCCTTCATCCTTCTCTCCTTGGCGCTGGGTTCCTCTGCGATGAGGCATCCGCACGTGGTTTTGGAGGAGCCAGTGAATCGTCACGGACGCAGTGACTAAACTTCCGATAAAATCAATGTTTAATTCAGATGACTGCAGGCCATTGACAGAAAAAGTGGAAGCCTTTCATCTATAAAAGGAATGAGAAAGAAAGGAGGGATTGAGAGAGAGACAGATGGAGGGAGAGGACTGACAGGACTAATGAAATTGTCATCAGTTGTGTCTTGAGCGACGAGAGGGAACCAGCAACCCTCTGTTGCCACCTCTCCATAACCGGCACTGAGAGCCAGCATGCAAGTCCCCTGTTGTTGTCCTTCTTCGCTCATCTTGTTGTATCCAGCTGTATCATCTGTCCCTCCTCACATTTGTTTCTTGTCATTCATGTCCTCGCTGTCTTTTTCTTTTTTAGATTATCAGTCTTTGTACCACACTGCTTGGGGAGTGATTATAATGAATATGAAAATTGACGGTGGAGTAAAAGCCACAAAGCTTGTCAACCTTACAGTGAAATATGGTGAGCCATTTCCGTAAGGTCACAGACATATATACGTGAGGTTGCTTTCACACATACACACATATTCAGTTCAGGCAACATCCAGGATTTTCCCGCACGGGTGCATGCAGACGTCTGCTGTGTGTGTGTGTGTGTGTGTGTGTGTGTGTGTGTGTGTGTGTGTGTGTGTGTGTGTGTGTGTGTGTGTGTGTGCGTGTGTGTGCGTGTGCGTGTGTGTGTGTGTGTGTGTGTGTGTGTGTGTGTGTGTGTGTGTGGACGACATCACGTGGATGTGAACATCAACCCTGCTGGCTCTATGTTCAAATGTCAGACCTTTAACCTTTTCAATTTGTCCTGAGGCGGCGTCCAGGCACGTCAGTCATCGACTGCCATGTGACGGCCGACAAGACAGAGGGGGGGTAGATAAGACAGAAAAATAGGAAATGAAATACCAACACTGGATCCTTGTATGTGCTGTAGAACAGATTGAAGTGTCATGCAGAGAGAGGAGAGAATCTGTTCCTGTACAGGTGGTGAACAGAAGGTGAAGGCTGAGGGGAGGACGGGTGGAGAGAGGGAGGCGAGGAGAGAGGAGCGAGTGAGGAGGGCTGTTACTCCCATTACATAATGAATGAGGTGAGATGCCACATATTTGCTGTGGAGGCTTTAATCATTTTATTCAGCTGTATGTTTGAGTCCCTGAACCCAGCATCAGCATGTGCAAAAATTTCGTCCTTCTATATTTGTGGGGACATTGCGTTGACTATTCACGATGCAGAGGCCTACCATAAGCATAACCTCTTCATTATTATAACTTTGACTATAAACCCTTGACAATTAGCCTTATGAGTACATAACACACAACAGTAAAAGCTGCGTCTTTGTTTTTCTTGTTCACTGTATGTGTGGGTAATTACTAGGTGAGAGCAGATGTGCAAGCGTGCCACTACTATGTGCGCAGCCTACATGTGTTTGTGTGTGTTCAGCCACATGCAATTGTGTCAGTACGAGTGATGAGCTAACAGGCAGCCCAAAGACTGACAGGTGACCACACTACAAAGATAGAAATGTCAAGCTGAACTGAGTGATTAGGGGGGGGTGGGGGGGATGGGCCGGGTGAGGGGTGGGATGGGATGGGGGGGGGCAGCGTCAGGAGAGGCGGTGGGGAAAGGCAGGAAGCCCGGAGTGATGAGTACATCTCTGCAGCCCCTGTCACTTCCTATTAGCAACCCATACACACAAACACACGGGCTGTGATTGTAATTAATTCATTAGGCTGGTTTGTGTGTTGGTAAGTGTGCGTGTGGGTCTGTGCATGTGGCCATACATGTATCACTGTATATTCATCTATATGTGTGTGTGTGTGTGCATGTGCGTTTGTGTGCGTGTGTGTGTGTGTGTGGTTGTGTGTGTGTGTGTGTGTGTGTGTGTGTGTGTGTCTGTGTGTGTGTCTGTGTTAGAACGACGTGAGCATCATTACAAAGAATGAGACCTGACAGAATCTATGATGGTATGCTGTGGGTTAAACCAATGGGAAGTTGCTGCACACACTGTGAGACCATTACCTCTGTTTACATTCAGTTTCGCCCACTTGTGTGTTGTGTGTGTTGGATTAACAGACTAGCCCGTAGGTTTTCGAATACATCAACATACTGACAGGAAGAGCTGGGGACCGAACGATAAGTGGAACACCCGTCTACCTGCTCAGCCCCAAATGGAGGTCGCCTGCGAGCTGTTTCAGGCAGCCGACTCAAGCAACTGCGCTGGTCCATACATCATGTGACATACCTCACTCTCCACAACCATCTATAATACACACCCACCTTATCAGGTGTTCTATTTATCCAGAGAGACATTTCCCATCATCCCCTTTGCTGGCACTGCTGCTGCAGTATTTCTACCAGTTGCTTGAGCCCCTCCACCACCCCAGCTTCCACCTGTGGGCTCCGACAGGGGGGGGGGGGTTACAAGTATTGTCTCTTTACTCCCATCATTCCTGTGTAATCATATGGGGGAGTGATTAAGTTGGAGCCGAGACACCAAACACTAACCCTGTTCTACTGCTGCAATAACCGTTTGAATGTGAGTTGTCTGACTGAACCGTGTTTGGACCAGTACAACTCGAAAGCACAACCTTCACTTCCTGAACAGACGCGAACAACTGTATCGGCAACCAATCACCTTGCTGATGTGTCCTTCAGTGACACACAAAGTAACCGAGAGGACCGCCAGCTACACTTCTGCTTCCAAGTGATCCTGTGCACACATGTAAGCGGTGCAGAAGCACAACACTTTTTATTCGTTATTATCTATATTTTATCTGAAGTTCAGGAACCTCTTGGCTTATTTAGCGTATCCACAGATATTTTCTGTTTGTTGTTTTTATGGCAGCGGCTGGAGATTTGCCTTTGTTTTCCTGCTGCGTCGCAGTTTTGGGGCCATAAGAGAAACTGAAATGTATTATCAAGGGATTGCATTGTTTTTAGCTCTGCAGGCACTGGACAGAACCTGGGACTGATATAAAGACTACATGCAAAAGGATGTGTGCACCCTACTGTACTGTAATTAAAAATGTGTTAAAATAAACACTGTAGTCCAACAGCTAAACCTTCTATTGAGAGGGCTCGCGGTGAAAGCTCTTTTTTAAAGCCATACTGTCTGTAATAATACAACAGTCAGGTGCACACAAAGGTGAGATCCCTTTTTTTTCAAGAGCTGGCGGAAACAATATGATATCACTGAGGAGTGTCGCTCCGTAACTAAACAAAACCTCTGGGTCGGATCCAGGTCCGCCCACAAACCTGTGGGTGGTTGCTTCACGAGTGAGGCCCACTAATCTGAGCTCGGGCTCTGACCCAGATCTCACTGAGTGGGAACCACCCTGACCATCTGTGGGTCTCCACACCCTCCTGGCACCTCACACTGCACAAGAGCACCAGCACGAGAACTGTTACATTCTTCTTCATATGACAAGTCACTGTAAAGGAACGAGAGATGAGAGGGAAGAAGGTAGAGCAACATGAGTGACCGAAATACAAGAATATGTGAGAGAAAGAGCAAAGGGGCTTAAAAAAGATATAATTTGCCTTTGTATTATTCAGGTCAGTTTGACGTAAGGTCATTATTCCTGTATGTATGACCTGCTTAATGACATGATGGCACGAGCTGGTTTTCAATACCATTTCCTGGCTCTTTTTCATCCTCTGGCACGGAGCTGATGGTCTGGACGGCGGCATCGCAGGGCGGGCGGGCGGCGCGGTCGACTCGACCTTCTGCGGTGGCTGGGCGGGAGGGCAGGAGGACACCCTGCGCCCCCACCCAGGCCTGCCGAGAGGCCATCTGGACGGGGGAAACACATGCAGAGTACCTGGCCAGACCTGGAGCTCGACACTGACTCACAATCGCAGTCACGTGCACTCGCAGTCCGACACATGTATACACACACGCGGCACATGCAGCATGGCTGGGAACAGACGCACGGCTGCACTCACGCTCACACGTACGCACACTCGAAAACCGATGTGTGACTGCAGAAAATTCACACTATTCAAGCGATGGAATGTATCTAAGGGTGCATATATGACACATAAAATGATCTTTGTGCATTATGTGTATAATCAAGGCTACATCAGTCGACTATATCCAGGCTGAAACTCCCACTCAAACCCACACACGCCTTCCACGCAGCACTCGTCAGACTGTGGTGATGTTAACGTTAAGCCCCTCGGATTTCTGCCAGCCGATGAGTGTTTCTCATTTGGTTAAAACAGTTTCTGCCTGTGCTGCGTTTGAGAGTGCTACATTTGGTTAAAAGCCATTATTATGGTAATGTAAGGGTGCTTGAGATAATGGCAAGATGAGAGCAGCTCGACTGCCTCTGACATAACAACCCTACTCTATCTATCTCTTCAGCTTCTTCTTGCTCGCGCTCTCTATACTGTATTTTGCCTTCTCTATACCTCACAGTTTCTCTCTCTACTCACCTCTCCAGCTAAAGTGGATTTTTTTTTATTCCACCAGACACCTGCTTGCCGCAAAGCTATTTTGTGATTAAAATCAAACATAACAGTACAAGAGCTTTCTGCGCTTTTGCTGTGGCCACATTTCAACGGCGTTTAAGAGATTGCTTTTCATCTGTTGTTGTCGATCTGAGGTATTATTGAAAATTATGTGGTATCCAGCTTCAATCTGTTGCCGTTCAGCCTGGGCACTACCTGTGACACCAGCTAACAGAGTTTGTCCCCGGGGAGAGGATGCACGGCAGAATCACTACTGGCAGCAGAAAGCAGAGGATCAGCTCAGGGAAGAGGAAGCGATGCTATAAGTCACTGGCAACACATTTTTCAGGTCACTAGCGTTGAGAAATTGGGAAGCAAAGGACAGGAAGAAATGGAGGAGGAAAGTCAGAGCATGAGGGAGAGAAGAGCAGAAAAAGAAAAGAGGGAAGATTGAGAGCAAAGTAATTCCATGCACATCGAATTCCCCTTAATATGATTTTGTGTTCTGTGTCTATTCAAGTCAGCCCTGATTTGGTTGTGTGTTATAATCGCATCAGAGCAGGGATTTGCTGTGGCTTTTTCACTGCTGTTGTGTTGTTGTTTTTTTTTCCTTCTTATTGGAGTTGGCATCAGCCTTCATGACACAAATCCCCCCTGATAAATTAAAAATGATTGATTCAGAGTCAAAGATGGAAACTGCACCGCAGGCAGCGAGCGAGTGTCCCCACTCGTGTCCGCACACAAGTGCATGTTTTAAGTGCGCGCATGTGCACGAGTGCTGCTACGCAACGCCGAGTGCAATCCCCAGTTCATGCAAGCGTGTGAGCGCTGTTGCCCAGAGTGAGTGCACGAGTACAGTACGCCTGTACATTTGTGGCTGCTGCAAGATGGAAGGGTGGGCTTATTACATTGGATTCCTGACACTTTTAAAGAATGTGAGAAGATGGCAGATACCCGATGTGTGATCCTCGAAGCCATCAGCGTGCATGTAAGGCTCTAAGCTGCACATCTTGCCAACATCAACTAAAAGCGTGAAATTCTGGACCAAAGAGTGTGAAAATCCACCAAGAACACAGAGTGAGCTGTGAATACCTACACCGGCACTATCACATACCTTTATGCCACAACATAGAATATGTAAAGGCTTAATTAAGTGAGTGTATACAGTATAAGTCTACTTTGTCTTACATTCACTTACTCCTAAAACAGATACACTCTCTTTTTGACACACACACACCCTCGTTGTGGGCTCTGGCTCCCCCAATTAAGCGGAGGAGTGTTGTGGAGCATCGGTGTCGGGGGATTCTGCTTTCTTCTCCTCTGTCAGGTCCCATCACAAAGGCTCCTCATTAGTGTCAACCTCAGCTGTGCCACCACTTGCTCCTTCCCTCTTGCTCTCTCCCTCTCCCCTGTCTCTTTGACTTTTCTCTCTCCACATCTCCATCTCTCTGTCTTCCCCCTGTTTGACTTATTCACAATGCCTTCACAGCTGAATACCTTCCCTGAAAGCCACTGCTGATCACCCTGTTGACGCCACTGTTTAGGTCCAGCACCGTCGCCCTCAGTCTAGTGAATCACACTCCTCACAGGAGATGGCAGAGCTGCCGGCAGCGTCGCAGGGGGAGAGCGGTTTGTCACATCTGCAGCGTTCACGACAAACAGGTGCGTTTTCACAGCGCTTTAATGGCAATGAGCGGAGGGGGGGAAAAAAGAAGACATCTCAACAAAAAAGAGGTTGCAAAGTTAGTGTGATCATTAGACCAGCGGAAAAGGATGGAAGAAAAGTTGATTTGTGACTTGACACGCAGCATCACAGACACATAATGATGTTAATGATCAACGTGCTGTGAACACAGCGGCAGCAACAACATGTAAACAAGGCAACAGGGGAGTTGGAGTGAAAGCACGGGGTTCAGAGATCACTCGATGCATGCAGAGGACGAGGTGTGGAGCAAAGGCAGCGAGATAAAACAGATGATTGTTGTTTGTTTGTTGTTGCCGTTTTTCCCTTGAGCAAAAGTTCCCTCTACCCCTTTACCCCCCACTGTTACCCTGTTCTTCCATCTCTTCATTTCCTTACGCCCTTTTTCCTCCCTGTAGTCCGTCTCCGTCTTTATCTACTTCTCCCTTTGTGTGTGTGTGTGTGTGTGTGTGTGTATGTCTGTGTGTGAGTGTGTGTGTGTGTGTGTGTGTGTGTGTGTGTGTGTGTGTGTGTGTGTGTGTGTGTGTGTGTGTGTGTGTGTGTGTGTGTGTGCGTGTGTGTCTCTGTGTGTGTGTTTTTGAGACTAATTTCATTCTTTAATTAAGAAAGTGAGCTTTGATTTCAGGGAAGGGTTATTGGTGCCATATTGGGATTCAGCAGATCCTCCTCTCACCGAGTTTCACTCCCTAAGTCCCAAGTCCCAGTCTGAACCTACTCGCTCTCTTAATTCTCTCTCATACTGCTCTCTCTCTCTCTCCCTCGCTCTCTTTTTCTGCACAGTTTAGTATCAAAGATATGATAATTAGGCTGAACAGAAGTTCATCTGGATTCTATTATTTCTCTTTAATTAATAGTGTATAATAATGACATAGAGATACTCCAGTGCACTTTGCAACTCGTGTGTTGGTGTGTGTGTGTGTGTGCGTGTGTGTGTGTGTGTGTGCGTGTGTGTGTGTGTGTGTGTGTGTGTGTGTGTGTGTGTGTGATCGTGTGTGTGTGACTGAAGCTGTGCCTGCACATGCACGTGCATGAATATCTTTAAGAAAACACAGAATTTCTAACCCTGAGACGCTTCAGATAAAAGGTGCAGAATGTCATCAGCCCACGAACTTCTCACTCCCTTCTCTCCTTCCCTTCTCCCTCTTCTCTCCTCTCCTCTCCTCCATGCACCAGCCTCCCCTCACCGCATTTGTGGAGACCTAATGAGGACATTTCTGTCACGCTCCTCAATCATACACACTGTTGCCAGCCCCTGCCTGCTCTAAATCCCAGGTATCTGAGACTTCACTCCTTTTTCTCCCAGATGAAAAAAACAACACATAAATAAATAAACAAACAAATAAAAGCACATTTAATGCAGTGCAACGATGTGAAGAAGAAGAGGCAGGGGGAGTATAAGAGGGAAGACTTAAAAGGAGACACAGTGGGAACAGAGCAGGGCTGAATTCACTAATCTCCGAGGAGGCATAAAGTGAACATGCCAACCACCTTCGGCTCCAAGGAAAAATTCCATTGGTTTGGTGATAAATAGGATTTAAGTTAGGGTGACAGCTCTTCTGTATGTATGTGTGTTTGTGTATGTGTGTGTGTGTGTGCATGTGCGCCCAAATGAAAGTGTGTGTTTCTGAGCGCCTAAGCACATTCGCCTGATATGCGGCAATGGGCATCCTTCCAGCTCGCCCCAGATGCTTTGCTCTGCACACGTTGTGACTTATCTCTCAGAAACAAAGATGGATGTGTCAGTGCGCTTATTAAAACATGCTTTTAGCCCTGGCCGCCACTCTTCAGGAGGAACTCGCTTTCTGGCGGAGATTGACAGAAAAGAAGAGAGAAAACAACATCCTCATTTTAGGCCCAACATCTCGGACATGATTGCTCCCTTTAAGCTGGGTGTTCCCATTGAGGTTTTTAATTGTTGTTTGCTTCTTTTGCTCAGAGCTCCACATTCACCACCCAGGCGTCCACGGTGGGAATCTTTAATTACCTTCAATACTTGTCCCCCGTATTTCAAACAATTGCATGATTAAATGTCTGCTCTGCCGTATGTATATGCCTTTCCTTTTCTGTGTCCTCAAAAACACCACAACAGTTTTCGCTCGTTGGCTTGTTTGTTAAACTGATGAGCTTTTTTTTTTTTATTCTTTAAGCCACAGTTCACAAACTGACAAAGGTTCCTCTTGAACGGTGGCAGAGTAGCGGCGTGGTTTTTGAACGCGCCCTGCTCAGATTCAGATTCAATCCGTCTTCTCCTTTATGATATTATCGCGCAGACACGATGGTCTCAGCTTACAGAGGAAATGAAAAGATTGTTGTTGACAAATCAACGGTGACAAGAGTAGCTGAAGAGATCCCTCCAGCCTCACACAGGATTAGCTGTGTGCCATCTTAAAGACAAGCAGTGGCCCATGTGTTGCTATTTCCATCGGAGATGAAAACAAAGGCAGGGGGAGAGGAAGGCTTGTCTTCAGTCTTGGCGAGATGATGGGCTTTCTTCATTCAGTATTAGCAGATTAGACTTGTGTTGTGAGCCACTCACTCCAGATGATACTGGTGTGTGTAAATGCATGAACGCAGTGGGGCAAAAAAGGGGGATGGTTCACTTATAGATTCATAATTAAAGACGGAAAACAATATGGAAGGAGAAATGCTGTCATCTGTTCTGATCTACTTTTACAATAATGTATCTGTTTCAGCTCCATCTTCTATAGGCCCTTTGAAGAGAGTGTCAGCTGAGTGGAAGTTTGCGTACGTTTGATCTTAACCTGATACCTAATTCATGAACCACACCACTAAACTGCCATTTGCACACATGTAGCTGTCGCTCCTGCCAATCCTTAGCCTGCACATGCATCTGTTACGATCCAAAGAATAAAAATAAACCAATAAAAAACAGCGGACGGAATCTTCTATTTGACCAGAGTGTATTCCACGATGTGAGATGGCAGATCCCCGCTACCTACCACGAAACATGCAACTGTAATTCTTTGCTTTGTGCCTCTTTCCTGATTTCCCTCTTATGTCTTTCCAGAGTAATTGCTGTAATCTAAGGGAGGCGAGGAGCAGAAAGGAGAGGAGATATGTGGAGAAGTGGGCAGAGAGGGTCTGCCGGCACATCAGATCACAGATAACACAAGTGCAGCTAAAACTCCTGGGATTCACCTCCCTCTCACACTCTCCGGCCATCAACAACAGCAGGTCTCCATTTGGGGCACGGTTTTAATTCCTGATTAAAGTGTCAGAATTGTCAAAGAAGTGCGACAATTGTTACCCCAATCATTCAACTGTGTTACAGACACACAAGAAACTGGATGTGCAAAACTAGATCTTTTGCATGCTTTGAAATTCACCGGGTTCTATAACAAAAATAACAAATAAAGAGAAATCCACCCACGGCCAATCAACTGATTCTAGACATGAACTCTGAGGATGTCGACACAGCTAGGTCCGGACTGGAGTTTGACCTTCACACATGAACAATGTGTAGTAGATTCTCTTGTCAGATGGGTTCACATTAACACAGAAATATCTGATTTCAGCAGGCAGGACCTCAACACCAAAAACTCTTTTGACAAACTTTGTCTGTGTCTTCTTTGAGTATGGCACCACTTTACATCCTGACATATTTATTTTCTGTTTTGCGTCTGTTGCATGTCAGAAACGTCACATCCTCCAGATGATCCCCTGCTATAACCTCACATGGTCTTTCTCTGACATTGTCCATTTTTACAAGGGGGCTAGCAGAAGAAGAAAAGAAAATAAGATAATTATACATTAGTGCCACAGTGGGGAAAATTTGCAATATTAGAGCAGCAAGAGTAAAAAATAGGCATCAGTAAATAATAATAAGTAACATGTAATACTTAAGTATTTATATATATAGAAAAATATGAATGGAATAAAACCTATACAGTGTAAAAACAAGAAGAAATATGTACAGTGTGACAATATGTACATTGTACATGAACCATTGTATTGCACAGGCAGAATGAATATTGCACAGTTAAGAGAGTCAGACCAGAGTTAAAGTGCAGTCCAAAAAAGGTGTGTGTAGTTCTACTGGGACCAGAGCTGGTGGTACAGTCTCACTGCAGCAGGGGGGAACGGCCTTCGATACGTCTCCTTCAGACACTTAGGGTGAATCAGTCTGTCGCTGAAGGAGATGACAATCAACCACTCTTTGGTATTAAACATTTTTCCACCTCGCTGCTCCCAGTGGATGAGTGGACTGATCCTGACATACAAGGTGCACGCCGAGCCAACGGTGCACTGACTTCTGAAGGTGACTTCCCTGGGTAAAAGCTTTGGCCACAAGAGGGCACTGTCCTGGAGCTGACATTGACAGAATCATGATGGGTGCATTCATTATCTGTACTGACCGATCTATTTGGCAAAAACAATTTGCTTGTGCTGTCAGACTTGACAGACCTCGGCTGACACAGACACACACTCACTTTCTCTGTCACTCTCAAACAAATTCACACATGCCGTTGGAATTCTATTCTTTTGAGGACCTTATCACTAACACTGACTGCTGCATTAACTTAACCAAAACCATCTTATTGTTACCTTCAAGCCAAGTGAGGGATGAAGACACTTTGCAGGTTCTTACACAGATAGAAATACGGAGCTACACACACACACATAGACACATGGTTTCATCAGGTCACCACCTCAGCTCATAATCAATCTTGTCAGCCTTTAATGTGGCTCTCAGTTTATGAGCGGTCAAGTCATGGTGGCTACAGCGTGCTGCCCATGTTAGAAACGCCTCTGTCTGCTTCCTGCCATGTCCAGGGGGGACAGCCTCTACAAGCCAATCCTGGCCTGTCCCGTGCCCTCATGTGACACCCTGCCTAGTCGTGTGGACATCTGCCATTCTGACTGGTGTCAGCGCCCGTTGACTCTCTTTGGCTAATGGCTTGTGACACCCTTGTACCCCGGGGCGCCACGCTGTGCCGAGTGCTGGGCATCTCGTTTGTGTAGTGCATCCACAAACCAGCAGACACATTGACCTATTCTTTTGGCTTTAGCATCAATGTCACACTGCGAGCCGCCGCTTGTTCACTCCAAACACCTCCAGATAGACCCGGATGCCAGATAACCTCTTCACTGGAAAACATCAAAGAGACAAATAAGCTTGCCGACGAACACGCCTATCGGGGGAGCGGCGGAGTTAACCCTTTCAGCGGCGCACCTCTGGGACGACTTCAAACACATAAAGATGCCACGGGCAGGAAGAGCTACTGATTACCACAGCAACTGCCTACAGTGGTTGCTATAGAGACAGCTCAGGATCCAAAGAAAGTCTGAGCATGCAACTCAGGCCTGTTCCAAGTTGGTGCAGCTCTGGCAGTTGAGCACCAAATGTAAACTTTCCTAGAAGTGCAATCAGCAGAAGTTTCTTCAAAACTTTGAGGCAGTGGAAAATATTGTGGGATGCATATGCACATCAGCACATCAAGCTCCTACAGGCCTGTATTAAATGACTGTACTGTTGACCAACAACGGGATGTATCCTCTGTGTGCTATATATTGTAGACATATCGTTATATAAGTGTTAGCTTGGGGAAAGCGCTCTCTCCTGTCTGTCTGCTCGTCCTGATTTCGTGCTCACCCTGAGAGCACACGTTTGTATCAGACAACATAGCGTGCTTCTATTTCTGTGCACGGTGCTATGAAGACATGGTTTTAATGCTCCTGTGCTCCGAAGCTGTCCCTCAGTGTAAACACATAGAAACATGAGGAAGATATCCTTCAGTTGCACTGTTCCTCCTACGCTGCTCATGTCTACCACAAACATGTGACACAGTCAAGAGACTAATTCCCGCTGGTTTCAGGACTATCAAGCCCTGGCCTGTAGCCTCTATATTAGATCATTGTAAACACATTATAAGGGAAAAGAGGCCAAAGTGTATTTGTATGAGTCCCAGGTATGGCAAGTTATGATTACCTATGGTGGGATAAATCTCAGCTTCATAAAGATGGTGGGTGCAGAGTAACGTCCAGAGGCGTGTGAGTGTGTGCATATGCACTTCTTGTGCGTGTGTAAGCGCACACGTATGCATCTGTGTGTGTGTGTGTGTGTGTTAGTGTGTGTCTAAGAGCTAGGAGGCTATTGCTGCACCAAAAGATCCATTTAGAGGTAATATGTTCATTCTTTCTAAAGGTGAGACGGAGGGAGGGTGGTAAAGGGGGGATGAGGAGAGAGATGAGCGAACGTGTGGACTTAAAAGCCTCTGGGCCTTTAAGAGATTACTGCCTTATTGCTTTGAGACTATCCAATCTGACATCAGCTGTAGCACTAAGAACAGCTGACCACACACACACACACACAACTCAGAAAAAAGGCACGAAGCAATGATGGACAAAGTGATGGCCAAAGGAAACAAAGCAAAGAGAAATAAAACAGAGAATCAGTGATAAAAGAAGAATACAGTTATTAAAATGTATACTAGAGTATATGTGATGTGTGGCTGTTAGTGTGTGGTGGGGTCAATGTTATATAAAGGAAGCTGCAGGAAGGAGAAAGTAAACGGAGAAGAAAGTAAAGGAGAGCAGGGGGTCAGACAGGTGGGTGGAGACACTGGGGCAGTGGAGAAAAAGTCTTTCCTCACATGACTGCGGCGTTCGGAAACCTCCATTCAAGACCAGAGGGGGGGGGGGGGGGGGGGACAGCGTGGGAGAAAGAGAGAGGAAAACCCATAAAAGAAACAACGTGGAGGGACAGAGAGATGCAAGGACCGATGTCGCAAGAAGGTGAAAGATTGTGTGGGTGGGAAAGAAGGTGGAAAAAGAGGGTGAGGAAAGGACAACAGGCACAGGAAGGGGGCGTGGAGCATGAGCTGAGGAGACAGAGATTGGGAGAGAGGTAGTCCCATCTATTGCCCCCTCAGCCCAGTGACAGTGTCGAGAGGAGAGAGGAGAGCCTGGCTGCTGGAAGCCACCCACTGAGCAACTGTAACCAGGGGAGCCCTGCCTGCCTCCCACTCTACATTCAATAACAGCCAGTACCTTTCCTCCCACCACACTGTTACTTACAGGCTCTACTTATTACCCCACCCACACACACGCAACACACTGTGTATACTGTCTCACTCCGCACACAGGCAGACGTCTGATTAGTCAATAGTCACAGAAATAAATTCAAAACCGATGGTGTGAGCACTGTCACATGAGACGGAGGTGTACCATTTCCTCTGGCATTTCCTGGAATGGGTGTTATCACGTTGACATGCTGATGCAGGTCGGACAAAGATCGCTTAGTTTAATTTCCACAGCAGAGTAGACTCACAAGTTGGTCTTCATTGTAAAACATGGATATTTTCACACGTAAAAGGCCTGACTATGGTCTAAAACCAGTTTTGTCTCAACAGCAGACGCACCTTAACTTGACACTGACCAGTTGGTGAGTGGGCGTCTGTCTGACATCACTATGTTGTCATTTCAGCAGATATGTTTGCTGGTATTAGTAGCAGCAAAATGAAAATCCTCGTCGTTCACACATTATTTCCAATAATCCACCAAGTCCACCTGTTTTCTGTACTAAATGTTGATCTGTTGGCGGTGCCTGGTGAGAAATCAAGGGGTGAGGAAGGTTGTTAGAATTCACACTAAGGATGACATCCTCAAAGATGCAATGGCATAAAAGGCTTATTCTTAGAACAATATAAAAAAAATTACACATGTTGAAAATTTAAACATTAGGGAGACTTTTCACTCAACATTTTAAAAAAGTCACTTGATCTTGTGCAGTAGGGATTGCACATGTCTGAAGCATTTCATAGTAATCCAGCCCTTAGTTGCAGAGAAAAGTCAGCAGACAACCATGCTTGCAAATTTAAAGCTGTGCATCGGTATATTGAAAATAGCTGTTGCCATGTCTCAAGGGCTTTATAGTCACTGCCGGCAAAGCATCTCATACACTCTCTGTTTCAGAGGAGCTTGATTTTGTGCAACACATTTACAGAGGAAAGCAAGAGAATCACCAAGATTTTACTGAGATGCTAACAACCTAAAGTACCCTTATCTTATAGCTCAGGCCTGAGTAGCATAAAGACAGTAGATATACAGGGTTTGTTAACAATAATATTTCATACAACTCCTCAGGTGTTACATCAATGCTTCACTAGAAAGCCTGTGTTCACAAACACACTCACACACACGCACGCCTGCTCTCTCTCGTAATACTTAAACTCCAGATGACAGAACTCAAGCCTTGTCTGTGCCCTTGGGTTGTAGAACAGAGTACAGTGGAGAGAGGAAGTAAGTCAGTGAAAACATAAAATCTGATAAAAACCCAATATAGATTATGAGCAAAGGGCAAAGAAAGAGAGAGAGAACAAGAAACAGAAAGAGAAGGGGAGTGGGTGAGAGATCCAGAGGCCGGTCGCTTCGCAAAGGGCAAACATAATTCCAGAAAGTACAGCGACCGTGAGAGACAGACAGAGAGAGAGACAGAGAGAAGGACAGAGAGAGAGAGAGAGAGAGAGAGAGAGAGAGAGAGCGAGAGAGAGAGAGAGAGAGAGAGATGCACTGAGAGGTATCCAGAAAAAGTGAGTAGGTGGAGGAGGTTAGCCCTTGGGCTTTCCCCAGAATCCAGCAGCCTCATTACAAAAGCAAACACACTTTACACAAACACACAGACACACACACAAGTAGGCACAGCACAAAGGGCTTCCCCCATGCTGTAACAGCTGTGAGGCCTATGATCGCAGTGACGCAGCAGAGCAAGCAACAACACCTGTAGTGTAACACATAAGACACTTTGTAAACACCGGCCCCAATGCTCCTAAAGATACATGAATACATAACGAATGCTGTGTACACACATTTCCACTGTTAACAAACACATTGTGTTACATTGTCGTTTAAAGGCCTAACAACGTTCTGTATAAGTTCTGTAAGTGCCGGGTTCTGACTTTTCCGGAGTTTCTGTTGTTTGTGTTGCTGCTTAGAACAAATAAAGAGGCAGGATTACAAGGGAGGGAAACCCATTAATGTCAGATTATTGATGTAATATTTATAAAGCCATATCAAGAGGGTCTGTTTCATTATTCAAAGCAGCAGTTGTACAGTGTGTGTGTGTGTGTGTGTGTGTGTGTGTGTGTGTGTGTGTGTGTCTGTGTGTGTGTGCGCGCATGTGTGTGTGTGTGTGTGTTTGAGTGCGTACGTGCGTGCGTGCGTGCTCGGCTCTCACTAACAGACTTCAGCAGGCAGCGGATGTGGGTGGAAAAGGGCTTTCCCAACGCCATTGAACAGTGAAACGCCTGCTACTCTTATGTAAACATGGACAATACAGTACAATACACACACACACACAAACACACAAGCAGGGATGTTTATCAGCTGCTGTGGGCAGCTGTTACATAAAGACAAATACTTCATCTAGTCTTTGGTTGAATTCCATCATAATGTTGCTTTCAATGTTTATAGGACGGAGCTATTTAAACGACCTGCTGCGATATAGCACTGCTATAGATTCTACATGCAGATTTCTGATGGGAAAATCAAGTATGACATAACATATTCATAATAACAAACATTTTGGACGTTTAGGTCAAACCATAGGATGAATATAAAGATGGACGATTCGTCTCCACTTCTTCCTGCTATCCAGAAAATAAACTTAAAATATCTTGGATACGAAACAGCGCCATGTTGCACATTTGGAGCCAGAGTCTATACAGTATAGCGATCGGGGGATGGAGTGTTGGTGGCGAGGTCCCACCAACACTCATGAGGGTACACTGCAGCCAGCCACCAGGGGATGATCAAGATGCTTTTGCTTCACTTTTGGGGAGTAGTCAGATTGTCCATCTTTATATACAGTCTATTGGTCAAACTAATCCTTTTTCATCAAGCTTACTGAATCGTGACTTTTTTTTACTTTTAATTAAATGTTTATTATGCAATTGGTTTTGTGCCGTGTCTCCATGTTTGCGGCAGCTAAAAAAAATCATTTAATTCTAACGAATTTAACTTGTTCTGTGTTCTCCTCCCTCTCATTGAAATGGTGAAGCTGTTCCGCAGGTCAAGGTGGTTTGCTTCTGTTCTTGGTGTTTGACAACAATTTGTTACAGGCTTCTGTCATTTTTTCAGCTTTCTATGAATGCACACACACACACACACACACACACACACACACACACACATACACACACACACATTAATGCTACCATTTGTCTGCCCTGTTCACTGGACCAGTATGATTCATTTGTTCTGTTGTCTTCGAAATTCTCTCTACTTCATTATTGATGAATGCTGCAGTACTTTCTTAGTTCGTGGTGCACTGTACATCAAGCTTAGTGTGTGGATGTGCGTGTCCTTGTGTATGTGTGTGTCTTTAAATGCAAATTATCCCTACAGTAATAACAGCCTTATTAAAGTGCAGGTTATTTGAATGTTAATTAAATTCTGCTTCACGTTACCCTATGATGTATTCATGATACAATCAAGCAAAAGTGTATCTCTCTTTCTCTGTAAACATTGGCCACCATTTGATCATCCCTTCATTTCCCTCCATCCCATTTCTTTACCTTCTCTGCTCTTCTCTAACACCTTGAAGCTCAGCGGAAGCCCCAAGTTTTTGTGCCTCGCCCCTCTCGATGTGCACTTGTGCATGCATGTGCTTTCTCTTTGTCTGGTGTGGGGAAAGAAATTGGTTTGTTTTTACTCTTCTGCTCTGCACCCAGAGAGGTCTTCCAGGCAACTGTCAGGACGAGCTTGTGTCACTCATCTGCGCCTCAGCACGATTCTCTCATTCGCTGTCTGTGTGTTCAAACTCCCACAAACACATCTGGACCACTGGTGAGCCTCAAAGCACTCCGTGCGTGTGTCTGGGTGTGTATGTCAGCAGTCGGTTTAGGGAGGTGAGCCATCAAACATGTATAAAACAAGACCCATAAGTTGTCTGATCAAATCAACAGCCACATTTCATAGCCATCATATTTTATATAAGACATTTTAATACATTTTTTAATCAAAACACTTTTTAAAACAGCTAACTATCTAAGTTTTTTAGATAGTTAGTATACAAACGTAATATCAACTTATTAAGAGGATAATAGATAATATAGAAAGCCATATGAAAGTGACGAAGGTTACAAAATTAAACTACTTTATAGGAGCACAGAGGAAAACTAAAGCTCTAATGAAACCTTGGTAGTGTGTCAGTGCAAAAGTCCTTAAAGTCAGAAATCATTGTCTGGCCCCTGTTATCTACTTCAACTAACTCCAATCTTTTGGACTGTGTGTCTGGGGGGGGGGCGCGTCACTTCGAATAGAAAGACCAGGGCCGTACTGACATTCCAAACAGGAATCTGATTGTTGTGAGCCGACAATGTGAATCACTGTGCCACCAGGGGCAGTACTGTTAACCTCCATAAAATATATCTCACCAAAGACACAAACACAAAATCTGACAGTAGTTTTAAGTTGTTGGTTAGTTCTGACCCTATCATAATACACTGGACAGGAGTCAGTCTCCCACACATCCCCTAGAAACTCCACGTCAAGCACTGCGTAGCCACGATGCCATACATCCTGCAGTCGCTGTGCAGTTGAATTTAGAACTTGAGTGGTACTCAGTAGAGCGCATATCTTCGCCAAGGCCAAACAGTCCTCATAAATTCAGTCAAGCAGCAAACACTCATAGAAATAAGTTCCTAAATATGCCCCTTTGTCTGGATACAATGGTCTTCCCTGACCTGAACCCATCCTTCCACCAAGTATCAATAAAAACAAAACTAACAGCAATGAAAACATTGTAGTTAGTCCTTAAAGGCATATTTACATACATCATTTTTAAATGGCTGAAAAAAGAAAGTGGTTTTGCTGCTCTAATCTCTACAAGCAGGTCATTCCAGATCAAGGAGTGCTGACCACAATAGCTCAATCTACACATGTCCCTTAAATAACCAGGGGGGCAAAGCCTCTGCAGCAGCCAAGTGGTAAGGAAGAACACATCATGATATAACGAGGCATATGTAAAAAGGTAATTATCTATTCTAAAGTCAATTATAAGCCAAGCGTAGGGATGCAGGGACCTGTGAAATAAGATCTTGTGTCTTGAAGCCAGTTAAGATCCTGACAGCTGAATTTTGAACGAGCTGCAAAAATACTAATGTCAGTAAATGTGGCAGCACAGCAGTCAAGAGGGGGAGTAATAAATGCATAAGTAACAGTTTCAAGACTTTTTAGCAGAGAGAAATGGTCTAATCTTAGAGCTGTTTCTGAGCCAATTGACTGAACACCCAGATTCTTGCAGTTCTGGTTTAAAAAGTGGGATAGCAGGCTATGTCTCTCTGAAATCTGCCAGTAGATATGACAGTGTGTGTGCAATGATGGACAAGCTGCACATATTTTTAGTTTTGTTATTAAATGTTGGGATCCATATCATATCAAAAGAAGAGTGCTGCATTTCTGGATTGCTCCCAGCATAAAGAAAAAATGGGAATTTCAGCGTGGCCCCTTGTTAAACCTCCCCATGTGTACACCACTCAGCAGCCAAAGACAGGATACCCTCTTGTCTGCGTGCGCACAAACATTGAATTTACACATACACACACACACCGACATGCAGCCACCCATGGCCTACCTGCCCAACTGATCCCCGCCTCCATACCCCCCAAATCTGTATCAGTTATGTAAAACGTGGGGCGAGGAGTATGGGAAAGGTCCCCAGAGAGCACCGCTGTCATCATACATTAAACAGCACCCCGGGTCTGACTAAACACCCGCTCATTAATACATAATGAGAAGAGTGGTTAAATTTAGATCATCCCTCCATCTCCTCCCTCCCTCCCTTTACAGACCCCCGCCTCAGATGCGAGCCTCTCCATATGGAGAGCAGAGGAGCAGGCCTGGCCCGTCCTGCTCCACGTTGGGCTCCTTCTTGTCGGGGCTCAGAACCATGGAGAGCGCAACTGTGACGGCTGCTCTGTGTGTGTGTGTGTGTGTGTGTGTGTGTGTGTGTGTGTGTGTGTGTGTGTGTGTGTGTGTTTGTGTGTGTGTGTGTGTGTGTGTGTGTGTGTGTGTGTGTGTGTGTGTGTGTGTGTGTGTGTGTTGACAGCTCACCAGGTGTCCTCTCAGTATGAGTTCCTCAGTAAACAGGAGCCGAGCGGTAAACACAAGCCCTGCTGACGGTAATGATGTCAAACCCATGTCTCACCTTACCTCCCCTCTTCCAGCTCTCTCAACACTCACTCCGTCCATGTTCTCCCTCATCCATGTCTTTCTTCAACCTGCCCTCTACACTCTCTGCATCTCACACTTTACCCCGACCTTTCTTCCGCAACACTTTTGACTTTCCGTCCATGCTTCCATCACTCCTGCTTGCCCACCGTCCTTTCTCCCGCTCCATTCATATGTAATGTCGACGGCTCACTCTTTTTCCATCACCAAACGTGTCAATGCTTCCTCGCCTCGGTGCTCCGTCCAGTGAACACTTTCCTTTCCTCTTTCCACCTTTTTCTTTTTTCCTAGGGACCTCTATCCATTCTTCTGTCTGATTTAAGCTGCAGGACTATTTTTTACTCTCTCCCCTAAAGGGCAGATGGATTTCTTTTCATGATTCTGGAGAACAAGAAAGATGAGGAGAATTTGGATCCCCAAGGAGCAATAGAGGGGATAGGCTAGAAATAATGGGTGATGGTGGGAGTAGAAAGTATAGACACCTTGGCAACCTCCCGCTTTTTACCACAGAGGAACAGACATAGAGTCATTTCAGAATAGATGTGTTTTCTGAAGATACATAAAGTGAAATTTGTGTTTCAGTGTATAACAAGACTAGGTCAAAACCTTCTACGTCTGGACCGTGTGTGGTCAATTTTTTAAACAACTACTTTCAATGGAAAGTAACTAAAGCTTGCTCTAAAAGTAGCTAAATATCACTGGCAGTGAATCTAACACAGAACATTGAGACTACTTGTAAAATGGACAATATGTAACTTTGGCCACTAGGGGGTCTCTTAATCGAATTAATAACAAAAGACCCAGTTTGATGTTGTTGGGAAGCAGCATGCCTTCATGGGAGTTGTTGCCTTCACCACCATTGACGATGAAAATCGATGAGACACGACTCACGTGCAAATCATGTTCATAGGTGAAGTGCATTAAAGTTTAATTCACGTTATGCAGCAAACAGCAAATAATATTTGTGATCCATTACGAGTGAACAGTGGAAGGAAAAACCCAGTTGACTGGCTAACTGGCTAGCAGCGTGATAATCAAAGTAAAGGTACCAATTTTTTGTCAATTCTGCCATATGTACAGGACATAGACAGGGTTGAAATGCCCTTTTATTAAGTTATTTCATTCATTGTACGTCATTTGTCCCAGATGTTATAGCAGAGCTGGGCAAAGCCACAAGTAAAGCAGATGAGACGCAATTAAAAGGCGACCAAAATGAAACGTCCTGTAAAATGCTGATAATCAACATTTTAATGAAGAATTATTTAATTTCACAACTAGAATGCCACTGAGTAGAGCACATGCCTCTGCCTAGGCTGAATAATCCTACACATGATTGTCTAGTTCTTATAGTAGAAATATGCAAGTAAAATTGAAGCGATTTGATAACCTAAAATTATTTATGTGTCATAAAACATAGTTAAAGACATTTTAAAACAAAATCCCGGATCCACATCTTGATCCGCATTTGCAGCAAAAATGAAAGAGGTCTTTCTAATCACTAGATGAAATCATCAGTTAGAGTAGCTATATTAACTTTAGTATATATATAAATCACATAGATATAATATATAGCTGGATTTCTAACTCATTGGAAACTGTGTGATTCAACCCAATACATTGGTTGATTCCTTTAAATTAAATGGTAAAACTGTTGTTTCCTAGCAACCTATTTATACATACGACCAAAGTCTATGATAAACTAACACTTTTCTTTCAACTTAAAGGCAGAACCTGTTTAAGTAGTGATTATCTGACATGTCTAAGCCTCCAAAGTCAACGTGTGTAACATTTGCGACAAAATTTCGGTGTCTCCCATCTCAACCTTCCCCTTTTTTGTTGTTGTTCTCCATGGGAGAGGTACGTGACATTGTGCTTGTATTTCTGCCTTTTAGCGTCTCTGTTATTACATCTTAAAGTTTGCATACTAGTTTAAGATTATTGTGGGGTATGGTAACATGTTTTTGTTATTGTATTTGAGTAGGGGCTGCATTTATGTGAACAACTAACTGGAGGCTGTTGATATGGCTCTTTCTGTCAGAATGATGGGAGATCGCCTCCAAAGATCCACGGTCTGGGCCTTTTCTTCATAACACAACACACAACACTGGACACAACACTATCTCTGCTCTGCTGCTTGTTGATGAGCCGGTCGTGAGGGCGTAAAGCTCCATAAAGCTTTACAGCAAGAGGTGGATGTACAAATGTCAAAGTCTATCCAGTATATCATTTATCTTGAATAAATATGGTTTACTATTTCTATTTAAACTTGATGGCAGAAACGATGCACAGAATGAGCCTAAAATAAGAGCGCAGACACCCCCCCACCCCCCACCACCCTCCACCACCAGCAAAACCTTCTAGGTGACTGTGAACATTTCCAGGTAAGTCAATCATATACTGCTGTGGACTCCTGGAGGCTGTGAAGGTCAAAAGCTCCACCTCTGGTTGGCAGCCAGCTGTCAGTCGGCCCAATCAGGTGGAGCGAGTGAAGGAGCAGGCGGGCGGGCGTGGGGGGGGGGGGGGGGGGGGCTTTTAACGGCTGGTAGCCAAGGATCTTGTGATTATGCTCCCTTCCAAATCAACACCAAAAAAAAAAAACTCACAGAGAGACGAGAGCAATGTTTGTTTAGTTTTTTTTTGTTGTAATAAAGTGAGTGTGAGGAGGCTGAGAGGAAGGTGAGAAAAGAGAAATGGCAAAAGAGGGGAGGGGACGGAAGAGGAGGGGAGGACAGGAGGGGAGGAGGGGGAGATACAGGGGTGAAGGTGGAGTAGTGAAGTTGTCAGCAGAGGAGAGAAGGAGCTCAGGATGGTGGAGGAGGCTGGTGGAGGAGGCTGGAAGGTGAGCCAATCGTCCTGCTCACTTGACCCTTCCAATTACCACGGCGACGGTTAATTAGCGCCGAGGTAAGCCCGGGTAATTGCCACATTGTGCCTCGGACAAGAGGCTCCACGCACATATCACACACACACACACACACACACACACACACACACACACACACACACACACACACTCAACCTCGCACAACACACGCACAAACATGTTGCTATGGATACCTGCGATCCTTTCTTCCACTGTGCTGGAAAAACAGAATCAAAGAAGATAGAAATAGAAACAAGAGATGAGAGGAAATAACAAGAGTAGAGACAAGGAACGGGGAGAAAGCAAACAAAAGCTCCGCAAAGGAAGTGGGAGCAGTGCTTAGTTCAGAGAGGATGGCTGGTTGGCTCTGTGCATGTCGGCCACGTTGTGGGGAGACACACTTTAACAACAGACTCCTGCTGTCTAGGAATGACAGATGAAAAGAGAAACTACAAATCAGACACCAAGCAAACATATCAGCATTAACAACTTGATTCCAAAGTGCAGAACTCTTCTCGGAGACAGTAGGGAACATAAGCAAGCTATAAGGAGTCCTGGTATAAGAAAATAAGGAACACCTCAGAATCACACGTCCATTATTGCCTTGTCATTTTTCTACAGTTTGATTCATCCGGCACGTTTCTCACCTGTCAAGCTCCGGATACCAGCAGCACGTGTGGTCGCCCTCAGGATCTGACACACTGACCCCTGGCTACAGCCACCACACGCACACACCTGCACACCTGCACATCACAACACCAACACATGCATGTTCCACATCACGTGCACAAAGAAGGGTCGTGGCATTCTGACCTGACGACTTGCCCCTGCCAACACCTTCAACCCTCTAAACCACTGATATTGCACGCCCTGAGAGCCACATGTGCACACACAGAAATGTCTCCTCGGTTTAGCTGACGTGTTACATAAGCCGTCAGAAACTATACATCTCAGAAGGTAGAGCGGAGTGGGAACAGTGGCCTCCATACACCTCAGCGGAGATGTGGCCATGCAGCCTCTGACAGGCCAGTTCATTGGTTCATGTTTGGGAGAAAAGACATGTGTGATAGCAGGTAGGAGGATAAACTTTGTCCAACTCACAGAAATACATAATAATGGATACTTATTGAAAGTAAATATGTCAATAGCCTCTAATCGATTTTTGTCTCCTATCAATCAGAACATGTCTCCTTTTAAACCCACCCACTCCGCTGGGTGTGGTTGACCCCTTCAGCTGAAACATTTGTCACCACACACACAAGGTGACTCAACATCCACGCTTCTCTTTCCATCTTTGTTGAGCAGACAGCGCCACCATGTGCTCAGAGATTGCCGTACATCTGTTCTGCATGGTAAACATGGCAACTTGGATTTTGTCTTACTTGCATGAAACTTTCACTTGTATGTGATCAAATTATGTATTTTTTTAACTATACTATAACTAGAACTATAATAAAAAGTGTTAATGCAAGGTAGCAAGTGAATGCAGCTTTTGAGTCGCTGAGCTCTCGCTTGTCCTTGCTCTCCACCTCAAGAAGCACCGAGCCCCTGAAGGTGAGCTCGTAGTATGGAGACTGAACCACAAGATGGCGGTATACACAAGAGCATGGTAAATTTCCCGAGAACCAACCCATCAGCTCCATGAATCCTTCAAAGCAAACCCCTTTCCAATTATTCAGTATGCATCATTTTAATAAAGACTTTTGTCATGAGTTATGAACCATGCTTTTTGAGACGTGGTTCACAGCAAATCATTCATGTCAATCTTGAGAAAATATCAGTGTTTTTTATCAATCCCAGTGGTTCTTTTATTGGCTGGACTCTGACTGGTTTTATAACTCCTGAATCCAGTTAGCTTCTGTTAATGTCATTAGCCCTAGTGTACATTTTATGATCTACCCTCTACGATTCTACAAGTAATCTACTCACTTTATTATTTTCCATTTCAATCTGCCAATCACGTTTATTTCAATTGCCTCTGATTACTGAATTTCTGGTTGGACATGGTTCTGGGTTTAAAAACTATTCTCTGATTAAAATTGATCTTCATCTGAATGATCCAATGTCAATTCAATTCAATTCAATTCGTTTTTGGTGCTACATTCAGGTGCTGTCAAAAAAACAAAGCACTATAGAGAGGACAGCCAAGCCAAAGTCTCCAGGAGTTCACAGTTTGATCATCTTATACAAACCCGGGCTGTTGAACTTGGTTTTAACACGTTTTAAATGAATTAAAGCTGTATTATTCAAAATCATTTTCAGTGTTGTGTTAATTGCAGCAGGTCTGTTCACAGCTTTCTTATAGGAACGCATCGCCTGCATGTTCGCTTCCTAGGCATAAACAAGTCTGGTTGTGCTAGTCTGTCAGCGGCAAGTATAATAATTAACAATAATTTAATGATAATAATATTTATTATTATTATAATCATACCATAGCTTTGTTGAATTTTATACTGTGACAAGTTCGTCAAAACCTGGAAAAACTATTTCCCACAAAATCTGAGCAGTCTAGATCCGGGCCTGATCTTACCTATGAATGATTGAGTGATGTGTTCAGTATGGACGAGAGGAATAAATGGTTTCTATTGTTTGTTCATAACTGTAACTTATATGACAATATTTTAAAGCTACACAAACATAAGTATTACCTTAGGTTCCGCTGGCTTTTTATTTCCACTGTATTTTATACATTTGTTTACTTGTCGTTACAGAAACCAGGAGAGAAGAACTGAAGCAAAGAGTTCATCTCTGCTCTCTGTTTGTTAGGACAGCTGTAGGAATGCAGTCAGTCATGAAAGACACTGCTGGTGATCAGAAGCTATAAGAGAAGGACTTCATGGAAATCACATGATGATTCTGAATGATAACTACATTCCCATAAATGTATTTTTAGGTTCACCAGTGACTCACACTGTGGCACGCTGTGAAACGCTCCCACTTTCAAAACATTTACTGTGGCATCTCAACAACCACGCTACACTCAAGTGGTTATTAGGTTCTGAATCAATCATGATTTATAACACATTCAAGATATCTGACCCAAACACCTTGAAGGGGTTAAAACTGTATTTTCTAACAAAAAGTCAACAAAGACACAATAGATTTCTAGAATTACAAGTAACTAAGAAACATGGATCACAACATAAAGGCAAAATTCAAATGTGTCTCTAACAAGGGCCATTTGTGAGCAAACTAAATTATTATTATAGTTCACACTGTCCTTTCTGTGTGATGGTTGGAACTGCTGAATTAAGGTGAGGAATCTGATGGTAGTGATACAACAAAACAAAAACAAAATCTTCTTTGGCCGTGTCATGCATCGAGACGACGGTGATGATGATGATGATGATGAGGAGACATGCTTTGTGACAAACTGGTACTTTGGGTCATTTTAACTTGTCTGGTTCAAGCAGCAGTTTGACAGGTCTCCTCTTCAGAGTCTCCCCCTGAATGAGGTTTCAGTCTCTCAGTCGTCGGCTCACTCACCACACGTTGACAGTGTCAGAATCAACTCTGGTGGAAGCTTCTTGTTTTGGCAAGAACTTCGCTGAACAGTGTTTGTCTTTGCAACTCATCTTGTTCAACGTGTTTTAATGACGCTCGACCTTTGTCCTTAACTCATCACTGTGAGTGCGTCAACATGAACCAAGAAACAAGTGGAACTAACCACTGGTGCATTTCTCCCTTCAGCTTTTTCTCTTTTCACTGAGTGCCACCATGTTGCTCGTCAGCGCTGATAGTTGACATATGAGCTTCCTTCACCCTGAAGGGCATGGAAATTTACAGTATGCTATGGCTCTGGTTCCGGAAGTGAACTTTCATTCATTTTCTCCATTGAAGCTTCAGAAAAAAAGAGTTTTGAGTCTGTTACTCAAAACTCAGCCTTCAGTTGTCATAAAAAATCTAAAGGAGTGTAGTTGGTCCAGTCTAGACAACTGTGAAAAATATGGTGGTCTAAGTAGAGAGGAGCCGCTGCCGATGTAAATATAAAGTATTTAAATATAAAACAACAACTTTTACAATTTAGATCAATTACACAATAGTCAAAACATCACTAGGGCTATTTTACATACAATGTCTGCCAATACATCCCTCTCACCTTGATACCAGACTTGCTTCCTCGCATGCGTAAACAAGTCTGGTTGCGCTGGTCTGTCCGTGGCAACTGTAAACAATTATAATTAAATGATGTGATTTTATTATCATATCATAGCTTGGTTGAATTTTCTACTAGTTCGTCAAAACTTGGAAAAACTCTTTTCCCCTGTGTGAAAAGTTGTCCACCCCAAATTTCCCCCCAGTCTGAGCAGTCTAGATCCGGGCCTGAAAGATTGAGTGATGTGGTCATTATGGATGAGAGGGATAAATGGTTTCTAGTGTTTGTTCATAACTGTAACTTATATGAAGATATTTAAAATCTACACAAACATAAGTATTACCTTAGGTTTCGCTGGCTTTTTATTTCCATTGTATTTTATACATTTGTTTACTTGTCGTTACAGAAACCAGGAGAGAAGAACTGAAGCAAAGACTTCCTCTCTGCTCTCTGTTTGTTCTCTGTAGGAATGCAGTCAGTCCTGAAAGACAGTGGGGGTGATCAGAAGTTATAAGAGAAAGGACTTCATGGAAATCACATGATGATGCGATGTCATTGCCAGTTGGTGCTGAATGATAACTCCATTCCCACGAATTTATTATTAGGTTCACCAGTGACTCACACCGTGGCACGCTGTGAAACGCTCCCACTTTCAAAACATTTACTGTGGCATCTCAACAACCACGCTACACTCAAGTGGTTATTAGGTTCTGAATCAATCATGATTTATAACACATTCAAGATATCTGACCCAAACACCTTGAAGGGGTTAAAAGTGTATTTTCTAACAAAAAGTCAACAAAGACACAATAAAGTTCTAGCTTTACAAGTAACTAAGAAACAATGGGTCACAACACAGAGGCAAAACTCAAAGTTATCTCTAACAAGGGCCAATTGTAAGCAAACTAAATTATTTTTATACTTCACACTGTCCTTTCTGTGTGATGGCTGGAACTGCTGAATTACAGTGAGGCATCTGATGGTAGTGATACAACAAAACAAAAAAAACTATTATTTTTAGTGTCATGCATCTAGACGTCGATGATGATGAGGAGGAGACATGATTTCTTGTTAAGAAATACTTGAGTATAGGTTTTATTCATAACAAAATATTTAATCTGTTGCCTCATCTGCGCCACATTATCATAATTATCAGGACTTTAAAAACTATCGTAAGAAACTGAAGAAAGAACCACACAGACTTGAAGGAAACTGCCTCTTGGTTATAGTTGCCTGATATTAAACCTTTTACAGGTTCTCAAAAAACAATGAGATGGCTCAAGATTTTGGATCCAGGAGTGAAACACATTCTGCTTGCTTTCATTTAATCACTCACTTCCACACAATGGTGGCCGCACCCTAAACTTGACAAACAGCATTCTATTCTGTTCTCACAATGGAGCTTGGCTTAGAAAGATGATTGGCCAGCGGATGGATATATAAGGCTCTGAAATCTCACAAAAATTTAAACATTCAAAAATTCGACAAAAACAGTCAGATATTTTCCACATTTTCCGTGCAGGGGTAGGCAATTCTTGGTCTCTACAGAAAACGTTTAGAAAAACTAAGACGAAAAAGACGAAAACAAAACCTTTTTTTTGCCGTTTTTTTTCACACCTGTCTTTTGGGAAACCAGATTTGCCTGCCCCTGCACTGGGGAATAAGGCCTCATCCGTGAGGTAAGTCACAACCGTTTCAAACTAATTGTTTAATATATGGTGTTTTGTATGTAGCCATTCATTCATATGTGATGTGTGTATGTATACCTATAAAGTCCTGGTAATATAGGCATCAAACCAACTTAAACAATGAATATGTTTTTATTTGATTTATTCAGCTAAATTTTTTTATTTTCTACTCATATTTTTCTTCCCCAGCGGGCTCCAACGTCGGACCATGGAGGTAATTGGTAACCGTAGCCTTTATTGCTCTGCCCCCAGATCCAGTCCAAACCCAGCTCAGGCACAAGGCTAACTCTAACCTAAACTGAACTTTGAATGTTTGTAAAATATAACACAAAAACCTATACCTACTTTTTTTTACTGTGCTTCTAGTTCAAAGTATTTGATATGAAAATGAACAGAGCCACATCAGTTTTTCACAGGCTGAAAAATATTTTTTATTTTATTTTTATATAATAAGTATTTGAAATAGACAGCTTGTTTGTAAAGCCCGGTGTTTTTTTTATATACATTTGTATACTTTGTATATAGTCCACATCCTAATGCAATGGAATAAAGGAAGGCACTGTTACACATGAAGTAATCTATCACTATTGCCCACATGCAAGCCTAGTCACGGAACAATGCTGAATATACAACACTTTAGGTTACTCCTAAGAACATACATTTAGATGACTAAGACTTTTTCCCCCCCTCACTACGCAGGACCCAATTTTCACCATCTCGTTGAAGCCACTTCTATTTCCCGAAAGGTACATGAGTGAACGTCTGCTGCTCCCATGAAAATAAGGAAATGTGAAAAAAAAGTGGTTTTAAGCAAATCTAACTTCTATCTTGTCATCTAGAATAATGTATTAACTGGTGATAATAATGATATACTATTTTTAACATACTTCATCTAACACAATTTGGTTATACTTGATGGCTTTGTATAATATTTTTCAAAACTAAAATAAGATTAATACATCCTTGTTTTTTCTTCCACTGACTTGGATAAATCTTCATTCAGGTATAAGAAAACATGTACTGTGAAATATGTCCACTAACATTAATACAACACCACACGTTAATATTTGATGGTATTTCTTTTTAGCTTCACCAATAGCTTCCGCGGACGACCTTTAAGCCTCCACTTTGTCTTTAACATCCGAAAAGATTCAGACGACCAGGAATTGATACTAACCGTTGTGAGACGTGGACAGACAAGGTAATGACCTTTATACAAGCAGTGTCTTATAAACTTATTTGTAAAGATACATTGAATTGACACAGCATTCATTTTACAACCAGTCACCAGTTAACTAGAAACAGGTCAACAATCCAGTGTGATTCATATCAACAGCCGTGCCATTCATATTTAATTTTGCATTCATAGTGCATTCATATTTCATTTTAGTTATGCATTGAATGTATACTGGGTGACAATGGATGGATAATTAAATAATATAATTATTGAAATGGGAAGGTATAGAGAAAAAGAAGATCAGCTGGAAGGACCTGTAGCAAATGGAAGCAATCTTAATTAGTGTGGTAGAAGATACAAGGGACATTCTCCATCTTATATGTTCTAAATTGATGTTTAACACATGATTTTTACCTGTGGATCTATTCAGCCCAACTTTTTTTTTCATTTTTCAGTGAAGGACACCGTCAAGACGATGCTGAAAGAACAACCCTCATTTATAAATTTAAATCGAATTGTAAGGTATTTCGAAAAATGCAAAGTCAACATATGATTGGTAGTTTTTTCCCTGAAAGACATGAAAAAAAAGAATTCGAGGTTCCCAAACCAGAGTATAGTGAAAAAGATAGTCCTGATTTAAATTGTCACACAGAAGAAAAGATCATACAACTAATCACTGATTATCTGTTAAACTATTTTTGTAACGAAAAGCCTAAAGGAATTATCGTTTTATATTCAACAAACAGCCCATGTATAAAAAGGAAAAACTATACAAAAGTTTCTTGTATGTTCCAGCTTTTAGTTAAAGCCAAGGAATGGAATAATATATTTGGAATACATACAAAGTTTTATTTCACAAAATATTGGGGACCTATTAAAACAGATTGTTCTGAAGTTATTCGAAGTATTCCTGATCGATTCGCCGAACTAAACAGTAAATTTCATATCAAGCTGAGCCTTGCAGAACAAAAGGAATTGTATATAACAGATTTGTTTTCCATGGTTCCAGATAAAAAAGATAGGAACACCGTAAAAATGGAATATAATAGCATAATTAAGGAGCTTAGAGATATGGTTAATGAAAAAAAATCATTGAACTTTAATCAACATTTGGATGAGGTAAAGAAAGTGATTGTAAAGAACACATGCAACCCAAAATTGATAGATAAGTTTTTGGATAATTGGCAGAAGGAGTTAAAGAAGCAGGAAAAGGAAAGTATTGCTGAAAAATTTACACAATTACTGAACTCTATAATAGTAAAATCATTTATACAAAATATAGACCTTATTTTAGGGGAGAGTAGTCCTATAAAGTTTAAGCTCATCCCGAAGACTGTTTTTAGAGTTCTTCATAAGATGAAAGACATATATATAAGAGTGAGATCTTGCTTGCGTATTTTTTAAATTTGTTCTTTTTAAATTTGTAATAAATTCCCCATCAATTGTTTTTTCCTGGATCTTTGTTGTCTACTCTTATCTTTAATAAAACCAATTCAATTGAGGCTTAGTGCACTTTTGTTGCTGATCATCCCCAAACTGTGACACTCTCAGCTCTAAGAGCCATTTCGCTGTGTGTGGACAGAAACAGGATAAATGCTGTGTTAATACACAAAGAACAGAATCCACCTGTGAACGAAAAAAAGATAGGTGTGAGCCTCGAGAGAATAAACTATACACCAGGCAATAGCACAAAGATTTATTTCCTTTATTAGTAGTTTCAGTACTGATACATGACCTTGTTAAACCATTGTCCCAGCACACATACCATTACCCTTGTTGACATGGAGCTTTCAGAATTGGCACAAACAATATATGAACATCCCTGTATACAATACTGATTTAAAATAGAAAATAATCAACAATAAATATCCAAATGTGGCACCGGATAAAAATGTGAAGCGGTATCTTGATAAGACATGGTTTGCTTTTGATTCAGTGTAAACATTAAACTAAGAACTTATGGCCTTAAAATACGTTATGACCAGACTGAGTAGAGCAGGAAGTGAACACAAACCTCAGTTTAGACTCAGTCTGGAGATCATCTACTTTGTGATGGAGAAGAGTTCATGTGCTTTCATGTGAAAAGAAAAGTGAACTTCTTTATTAAAAACACAAAAGAAATCACACAATCACGTCCAACACCAGATGTTTACGAGTTTTCTCTGGTCTCAGAACCTACGATTTGTTAAGACTAAGAATTTTAAACAAGAGCCCACAAATTATGAAGAAATTAAATGGATGTCAGCCGGCATAGGGCAAGCAAGCTCTAACTCTATATACAGTTACGTTTCCTATTTACACTGTGTTTACATCTTGTTAAGTAACTTAGCCAACAGTTGAGTTGGAGTTTGTCTCCCCCTATTGGTTCTTACTAGTGTCACACTGCAGACAGCAGTAACAAGTGCAGAAGTGGTGGTGTCATGCTATTTAAATCTCCCATTCCAGAGCACTCAGAAGAAAGAGCTCATAACAGAACTAAGGTCCACGGTGTTTAGAAACTCACACAGCCTGGGAAGGCCCCCCCCCCTCCCCCACACACAGACATCTGAAACAGCATGGGAAGAAGAAAATTATTCTCAGGCTCTCTTTTGGTTGAATTATCTCCATAATGCTTTGCTTTATCCTGCTTTTATAATGAGGTAAAGTGTGACCATACAAACAATATTAGAGACGCCAAGGAAAGCAGATTTGTTACCTCGCAACAGTGACAACTCGTCCGTGACCACTGTGTTTAATTGGGAGAGAGCGCCATCTTCACTCAGTTAAAGCATCACCACAAGAAGCCCATATATATGCACAGCAGATTATATCCATTGCCAATATTACCTGACCCACAGAACTGGATGAAACAGAAGTATAACAAATAAATGATCATGAGTAAATCACTCCCCAAGAGGGGGGATGTCTAGATGAAGGATAACTAAGCCAACACTAAAAAAACTACTCCCATGACCAGCACTGAACATGACATCGAAGTCATCGGCAGTGAGGAAGAAAGTTGACACCTGAATGAGACGTGAACATAACAGGGCTCACTCAGGGGTTAACTGACCTTTAAACGCTAACACAAGCGGTTGGGTCTAAGGTCAAAAAGGCTCAAATAATATTTTAAAAAGGTTTTAAAAGAGAGAGCACAAAGGCAGGTTTGATCATAAATAATCCTGTATAACTGTTTCATGACAGGACATGGTAGTTGCTGATCGGTAGCTACTATGACCTAAACTGGAGTCAAAAGTGTGAATGATGAGGTCTCACACAGTATTATTCAGGATATTGGTAAATTCAGGGTCTTAAAATCAAACCTAGTTAAAAGATGACTGTTAAATCTGAGTGAGATAGAAAAAATGCAGCAACCAAGTAAAAGTAAAAGAACATTCCCAGATAAAGGTGGCCTCATATGGATAAAAACTAAATCTGTCTTTTGCTCTAAAAACCAGCAAGAGCAATTCAATTTTGGTGATTGATATCATACATACACATGGTGGGTATGTGTTTGTGCTGAGATGAAACAGAAGAGCCTCCTGCAGGCTGTGGGTGGAGAGTGTAGGCCACTGGATGCGAAGGCCTCATGGTGGGGCAGCCTCTGCATTACTGGTCGTGGTCTTTTTCTTTGTGGGCTTCTTCACCGTCTTACTTTGAGTCTTGCAGAGGGAGGGAAACGACAGGAGGGAGAAGAAGGTAAAGACTCATTAATCCGACGACAGGAGCAAATGAAGAGAAACAACAGTGATCTAGTAAAGTCGAGAAAAGAGGTGTAGTGATGATTTAACAAGAGGTGTTTGATAGGTTTTACAATATGATTGATATGTTTTTGGGTGAACTGCCAATAAATTTGACAGTTTCATTTTCTTCTCAGGATGAAAATAAAAACTTTCCCTCCAGCACCATCATTTGGTCAAAATTTCAGTTTGTTGTATCCAATAGATCTGAGCATGATGATCAGCAAGCTAGCATTGCCAGTCGTCTTAACTGTAAATGATCTATTGAGATGCATGTCCTTCTCTTTGTGTGTGATCATTGGCTCTACCTCTGTCTTAGCAGCAGCAGGTTTCTTCGTTGACTTGACACTGGTCACTCGTTTCGGGGCTTTTTCTCCAGCATCTTCATCAGAGTGCTCAGTCCTTGTGTCTGATTGGTCAGAGCTGTGTTGGGATGACGTGTCATCAGCAAGAGATGCGGTTGCCAAAGAGCGGGCTGCAGGGGGGGAAAAGAAAAAAAAAGGTGGTTGCTCAGTTAGAGGTCATGGATCAGACAGGTGAAAAGACAAATGACTGAAACCAAAGCCAGTGCTGCGGTTGGAAAGTCCAAATAATCAGTCATCAGGTCAAGGAAGAGTGGTGGAAAAAGATGGGATGGAGAAGTAATAGGGAATTAGGAAAGGAGAACAAAGGTGCAAAGAAAATCCGACTCCACATTGAATCTGCGTCTTTTACTTTTTAATAAAGAATTGTATTTATAAAAGAAAATACAAAGACTGTATGGTACTGTGTTCTCTGACAGTTAAAGTAAAGTTTCCTTTACACAGATAGAATGAGACTGAGAGATTAGGTTTTCAATTTATATGGAGGGAACGTTTAACCTTCAGTTACTAACAGGAAGAAAGAACAACATTTATATTATTGAAAATGAAAATAACACAAACAGCACTGATGTTGAAATAATACAATAATGTGAGGAATACATGTAAAGTGAACCTTATATAAGTGGAGAAATGTATTTTGTTTGTGTGCTCTAAAATCAGGTATTGAAATTACCTTTAAATTTGTATTTAGTTATTATGATGACATTGTGAACTATCAGTTCAGTATTCTCAGACGTCTCAGACAAATGTGAGGATTTGCATCAGTTCTGGATCATGTCACGACGATTTAATAGCGGTTCTGTTTGTTTTTTTTATACTGAGCCTGGGTCTCTTCAGGTGCAGCTACAAGGTAGCGTTGCTTTGAATGTTGCTGCCACAAAGACTTGTAGGACGCATTTTGTCCTCTCCTTTCATAAAGGATGGTCCGGTGTTTCCTAGGCTAAAGGAGACAAGTTGGTTTGCATTGATGCTCCTTTTCTAAATAACGTCATTTTCATTTAGGAACCTTCTCAATCGAAACAGACTTTTTGAGCACACCCCAGATGATTCACCAGATGCACAACAGGGTCCAAACGTAACTCTGTCACCAGCCTTCACCTGCATTTTATTGCCACTGGACCAATAGGATTGTTGTAGTTTTTTTAAACAGTATTTAAATCAACAATGCATCAACCTCTAAAGAAGATTTATCAAAGACAGCTGACGCAGTGCGGTCCCAGCCTCTCACACCATCAAGTGGCCAAACTTCAAAATACACTTTTTGATTCCACAAGTGTTACTGTCCGCTGCCCAACTACCATTACAGCACCTAATGCTACATGAGAAGCAGAGAGCCCCTCCTTTTCAAAAAGATCTCTGGTGACACAGCAACATCTACAATAAAGACTCTTGCAGCAAGATTGTCAGTCGTTCATTTATCTCTTACAAATTATTCTGCAACATCCATCGTCAAATCAAAGTGAAGGTTTTTTTATTATTCAAGCTGTTCTGTTTGTACCTCCAGCGAGGGAGAGGCGTGTTTCATCTGCTTTTGTTTGTTTGGTAGCAGGACTACACAAAAACCACACAACCGATTTCCATTCAATCTTGTGGAGGGGTTTGACATGACACAAGGAAGAACCAATCCCATTTCGGGGGGTTTTCTCTGTCTTTGAAATTTGGTTGATTTTGAAGAGAATTTGTGGATCTTGATTATAAAAAAATCTGTCATGTTTAGGAGACTGATATTTATGAGTATGTGCAATTTGTTGCAGATCCATATTAAAATCAGGATCTGGTGATTTTAAATGTGGTTTCTTACGGGATCTGTTGGGCCTTGGCAGAGGTAAGCACTTCACCGAGGGCTATTCCAGTTTTGCGCCATTTTTCTGTCCGCCTGTTTTTTGAACTTGCACATGGTTCCGTTGCTAGTATAAATTTTAAAAGCCCTCTTTTCATCCATTGTTTCACTGGGTCTGTATTCAGTTCACAGCTCCTCAGGCCCACACTGGCAGCCAGCAGCCAGTGAGACAGAGGGAGCTCCTTCCAAGCCTCTCCTCCCACTGGAATCACATGCTCTGGCCCCCTCCCTCTTCGTGTTGTTCCCCACATCTCCTGCCCTTCCCCCCCACCCACCATCACATGACTCCACTGGGCTCGACCTGCCCCAGTCTCACTCTGATGAGGGTTAAATAAAGTAAGGGTGACACTCCTGACTCCAATGAACAAACTGGACAAACTTTGTATATAATAATGCAGATGTGTGCAGATGTTCACATTTTGAGGCCTTACTCTGCCGTGTAGCACTGCTCTTGGCCCGGGGCAGCGTGCTGGCCCCTGAGCTCATCTCGTCCATGGTGTCCCGTCTCATGCGGGCATCTGATGTGTGCAGAGCCAGCTCGTCCTCAGCATTGATGAGAGTCAGGTCCTGCATGCTGAAACTCCGCAGCTTGTCTGACAGCACACCCTGCCCCTGAGCATCGCAGCAAAAACAAACGCAGGCAAGTTAGATCTGAAGCTATCATGTGTAGGTCCACTTAAATAAATTGTTTGCTTTCGTCTTTTACCGGTTTGTGTCTGTTGTCAAGCCACTGCAATTTTAGTAATTTTTTAGTACAGGACATCTTCGTCAATTTAATAATTTTGTAAATTTTATATATTCTAGTTTTTGGATTGTAATTTGAAGCATTTTACTTTTTTTGACGGGTATTTTTGGCTAACTCTTGACATCTTTTGGACAAACAGATTATTCAATCATTTGAAATTAATTAATCACATCAATAAATGAATTTATTGTTTGCTGCAGCACCAGTATTACCAATATAAAGTGTCAGAAATTAAACCATAGCTTTCATAAAGATTTCAACTGAATGTAACCGTACCCTTGGACTCAACGCAAACCATTTGATATCACAACTTTGATTGGTGAATTCCAACCATTTCCTGTTTGCACAAGCCCATCATAACAGCAATTTGGGTCACCTCCAGAAAAACTGTTTGTTTGGCTGGAGCAACAATTTGGTTTAGATATAAAGATAAATAAGGGAAAGAGAGTTAGAACGTAGAGCCATGGATTTTGGGGGCAAATGCTGATGTTTAGGAGTAAATGATCATTTACATATAAATACACATAGTACGTGTGAGGCTTGATATGTATTACAAGGTTGGTTTAACTTGTAACTTGTGAGTGCACCATTTATTCCGTTTTCATATTGGCATGTATAAACGATATGGATATGTAGGTAAGAGGCTCATATCGTCTGATATTTAATGACCAAAAAAATGCTGTGTACAAGGGATTTCAACAGATACATTCTGCACAGCAACCAATCCGTCTACAGAGGCTCCATAACTCACACACTAAACACGACCCAAACCTTAGATTTTGGCTCCAGTAATTGTGGAGGTTGTTTAGACATCGGCACTAAAATAATGTGCGAATAATCAGATTTATGTCAAATAGACAAATGAAAAATACAGCTGAGAGTTCAGACACACTACTTCTCACTTAAGATTAAGATGCATTTATTCGTCCCAAACACATGCACAGTCATGCAAAGCCACACTCATGCAGGTAGGGAAATTTAATCTCTGCTTTTGACCCATCTGGTGCAGGACACACAGAGCAGTGAGCGACCATGTACGGCGCTTGGGGAGCAGATGTTGGGGGAGTAAGGTGCCTTGCTCAGGGGCACTAGACAGGGTAGGGAGACTCTTGGATTTTTGGACAGATCAATCCAGGTTCGTCTTTTGTTGTCTCTCCGTGGAGTCGAACCAGAGACGAACCAGAGACCTTCTCTGCCCATAGTCCAAGTTTCTGCCACAACAAGTTTTTGCGCAACATTTATATACAACCACAGTTACAATGGAACACTAGAATTGAAACATCTTTATGTTGAGCAGCTTAAAAAAGCAGGTGGAAAAACAATGACCTCACTGATCAGTTGTATTTGAAACACATTTGAGCATCTGTCAAAACAGGTCTTAAGACACTATCTACATTGAAGAGCTTAAAGCAGGTGAAACCATTCATGTGAACATCAAACATTACTGAATTTATAGTCATTCAGTAAGCAGGCTCACCTTGGCGGCTGCAGTGACAGCGGCAGTAGCAGCCAGGTTGAGACCCCGTTTTCCAAACCTCATCATGGTATCGTAACTCTTGTCTTTGGCCTGTGCTATATACTCATCAATCTCCTATGGCCCAAGAGGACAGTGAATGAGGAAGAGAGAGCAATTAGTACAGACATGTAACCGTTAAATGACAAGAATATTTTTTTTACGGATTAATACTGTTGGTTTTAAATCTTTGGACTTCTGTAACATCTGAGCAGGTTTCCTCTGCAGCGGGTCTCACAGTTAATAGACTCTACACCAGACTGAACATGTTATAATTTCTGAATCAAAGACTTGGAACTATGGGTGTGTGTGTGTGTGTGTGTGTGTTAGAGGGCACAACAGCACTGCAGCTGGGTGATGAGTGAATCCTCATTTTCTCCTGTTTATGCTGCAGCTTGCACGATTAACACATCGGTTAAAAACATTGTCCAGGTATTTTTTGATGCCTCAGACATTCTTCCATTAAATAACATTTTCATCTGCGGTTAATAATCAGTTAACAAGCAGTTGGTTGTCAGGTTGTCAGATCAAACATTCTAAATGTGCATCCAGAGTGCATACCAGTTAAAATCTTAGAAAGGGATTTAAAAAGGTCATGTTCCCACCTTCTCTTTGTTGGACAGCGTTGGGTGGACAAATTTGCGATAGAGGACACTGGAGCCTTTGGTGTATGGAGACAGGAGCCAGATGACGAAGGCGATCTTTAGCTCAAAGTAAAATGGAAACCTTGGCGATGAAACAGAGTAATAAACGATCAGCAATGATACGAAAGAGTTTCATTATATTATGCATGAAAGTGAACAAAGGTACTTTAATTAGAGCCATTTGTACTAAAAATATCATGTCATAAACCCATCTATAGATGTTATATAAGCCATTTATTTATTACAAGCTAGTTGGACGCGAGGGTAATGATCATGAGCAGCTCCCCACTCACCATGATAAGAGCAGGTCTGTGGCTGTCTCTGCTGTGGTGAACAACGCAAATACTATCCAGTACATCATCCACTTCACCTGGAGACACAGACACACACACAAAACACACACAGATGGGTGAGAACATAACAAAATTAGCAAATAAAAACCCACAGCATCCAGTGCACACGTGCAGCGACATGTGGCGATAGACAGAAGCTACAGACAGACACAGAAACCCCAACATATGCTCCAGTCGTTTCAAATCACATCAGTGAGCATGGTTAATCTCTGGAGACCAAGGAAATGTAGGGCATCGACTAAATATGCAGTAACCTAGGCACCTAAGGGTAAATTAGCTTGAGATCTAATGGAAATGCAGAGCAATAATTAGCATATAGCTTAATCAAATGTTACAGAATTCAAGAGTGGACAGTAATGTCTGTTTAGAGGCATCATCAGGCCACAGGCACGCAGCCGTGTAAACACCCAATTCTGAATCACTTCAATCCTTAGAAACGGGCCAAACATGAGGAGAGGGGAATGAAAACATTGGTTCTAAAAATGGCGTCCTCCTCTCTCCCTGCGAGCCCCGTCCCTCCCTCGCTCACTCGTCTGCTTGAGCAGCAACTGAGAGGGGAGGTTGCCATAGTAACCGACCAGGAAGGGATAGTTCCCCAGCACAGACCTAGGCGGAGGCCCAGAAGGCTGCCATGTCCTCCCCCTCCTCCTCCTCCTCCCGTATCCCCTTTCTCTCATCCTTTGCAGTGATGAAGTAAACAGGGAGGACCCCAGTTCGGTCTCTCTCTTTTTCAGATTCACCATCTTCTCTCTAGCTGATGTTGTAAAACTCAAGCGTGGACTGTGTTGATTCATCAAATCTACCTAGAGACATTTTGAGAATTTGTGGACACAAATCAACACTCAGACTAAATGTGGGAGTGATCATTTGAACTCTAAATCATTTTGCATCAGGGGGATGGATAGCTTCAGGCAGTTCACATGTTTTGGGTGTTAGTCGCTGGCCAAGTGTGCGCTACATCATTGGTTTTAAAAGGTCAAAACGATGCAAGGTCAATTCAGGATAAATGAATTCAGTTTGACAGAGATATGCAGGAGTTATATCATTTTTTGTGTTTCAATCTGGTGCCATAGCATCCCCCTTTCCATGATTCGATTGGTGTGTCCCACATTAACTGCCCTGTCATGCTTATGACCTTGACAGTGATCGGAAAAAAACTGAAATTACTCCAGATAATGAATCTGTGTCCTCTGACAAAACCATGTCAAGTTTTTGTTGGACCTAACTAACTAAAAATAGCTGAGCAGCCCAGGACCAAATATCCCAGCGTCAAATAGAGCAGGCAGGGGTCAGAAAATGGTCTGCTTTGGTGATACTCACATATTCCTTGACGTTCTTCGTCTTGACAGCCTTGTATGAGGAGTATGCTGGGTAGAGCGTCCCAAAGGCGAGGCTGAAAAGAGAAGAGAGAGCCAGGCTCAGAGGAGAGAGATTCAGTTTGAGAACACAGCCTGTGGGTTTAAATGCCGACACCTCACAGAACATGTTCCTCCTTAAAAAAAAGCAGGTTAGCTATGTTTACTCATCGCTTATGTAAATACAAAACTCTTTCTGTACTGGGCTACTTGTAACAGTCGGTGTCTACAAAGCTTGATCTGAATGATGACGATCACAATAGAGAGGTGATGGGCAGTGCCTTGTCCAAACACACCGGCCTGATAATCACACACTCAGGAAGACAGCAGCAGGATAAAAGTGGAAAAATACACTAAAGTCTGCCGGGGGTGGGTCGACATCTGTTAGTCCTCGTGATCAGAGGGCCACTGCACACACAGAGAAGCTTCTCATGTGCATTTGGTCAGATCCTGTGCAACTGTGTTGATTTGTGCTGATGTGACAGAATGCCGAGTGAGGGGACGGCAGGGACAATACAGTTGAGAGAGTCACAAGTTGCCTGTATGCTACGGTGTAATCCAGTGATCCAGTGACTGAAACTAAGGGTTTAACATGTATCAAACAAAGTCTTGTGCTCCAGGCTGTTGGCACTGGGAGCATATTTACCGTTTTTCTCAGCATTTAAGTCGTGCCTCTGTCCCAGTATTCATCGGAGCTGCCTAGTCATGTGTGCAGCGCTTCTCGGCTTTGTACAGTAAGCTGAGGCTGAGGCCTCTAGGCCAGTGGACTCCCTCAGCAGACACCCTGGGCCTCTTTGTGTCCCCATCCACGGTTCACTTCTCTGGGTTTAACAGTTGCCTCTCCTCATACTTAGACTCAAGTAGCTGCATGTTTAAAGCAGGAAAAAAGAGCTGAAAAAACGACTGAGCATGTGTTAGATGTGCGGCGGCCATTATGATGCATATCCAGTCTCCCTATTGACGCATGACAACCAGAGGTGCAGTGAAGTGCAGGAGCCAGCTGGAAGCCACTAAAAGTAACAGTTTGCCGGGTTATCTTCTACCTATGTAATCTGGACTGGCAGAATATTCACAGGAATGAAAACAACTGTGAGAGTATTCCACCTGGGCCTTTTCAAAGCAATGATCACAGCCATGTATCATTATGAAACAGTTGAATCTGACAGCGTCTGTGTCAAACAGGTACACCAGCCTAAAAACTCAAGGCCAGGATTAAAGCAGCATCAGAGGTGATCAGGATGATGGCTTCAGTCGAGTCATCCACACTGCTGAGGATGTGAGGCTGTGCTCAGGTGGAAGCCGAGGCCTGACACTGCTGCTACTGCTCGTCACAGTGATACAAAAAAACAGATCGATCAAATGAGTGCGTAATACTTGTAAATAAATATATGCAAGTCATCCACATTCTTCTTATCATCTCATTTAAAAAGATATTCACCATCTTTTTGTATGAGGCCACCGAATCTTCAACTGCTCTCCCAGCCTGGAGCTTATGCTTTGAAACTCAAGCCTGGATTGTGTTGACTTTTATAGCATCAACATTAAACAGAGATAAAAGGTGGGAAATTGCAGTCACAAATCGAACCCATGACTAAATCTTGGAGTAAACATTTGAACTCTGAGCTATTTTGCAATCAGAAGGATTGATAGCACCAGGTAGTTAACACGTTTTGGATAATTTAAAGCCAAGTGCCGGCTAGATCATTGGTTCCCCACCTTTTCATGTAGTCAGTGGTTCAAACAGTGGAAAACGATTTCATCCAATTTCAACGATTTAGCGTAAGAATTGGAGTGATCAGGATGATGGCTTTAGTTGAGTCATCCACACTCCTGAGGATGTCAGGCTGTGCAGTGATCAGGTGGAAGCCGAGGCCTGACACTGCTGGTCTGAACACAAATAGGAATTCATGTTTGTACTTCTGGTGAGTGGATAATATATACAAGTCATCCACAGAACATGGGCCCAGACCCTAGACTGTATATAAAGAGACCCAGATCAGCCATGAGGCGGCTGGGTGGATGGATGGGTAGACATCCCTGACTGGGCTGCTGCCATCATGTTACCGGATGGTGGGATGCTCAGTCACCACAGCAGCCTCCCTCAGGCTGGGCTGTTTTTAAAGCCGTGGCACGCAGCCTGCAGGCCGTGTGGAGCGAGGCTTGCATATGAATGAAGCCGCTTTCACTTTAGTAAAAGCGGCCAGCCAACAACACGCTTCCCTGCCAGGTGGGCACAGTCGATGTAGCCAGCATATGTTAGCCGCCAGCAGCTAGCAAGCGGCGGGGAGCGGACTGCGCGGCATCGTGGTGACCGTTAAAAGACGCGGTGCTGCGGTCGGGACGGTTCGTGTGGTTCACGACTAACTGACACTCCAACCACCCGGGGGACAGAGAACGCAACCCGGGCGAGCGGGTCGTGGCGGTGCAGCGCTCAGTATCCAGGCAGCTGATGAACGGAGCCGTTAACAACACGGCAGCAGATGCAGCCCAGCCCCGCATACTCACACGACTATCCTCGAAATGATCCACGACACCATGATCGGGGACCGCCGGCCGTGCGCCTTCCGCTACGAGGTTATGTGTTCGTGGTTAGCTAGCGGGTGAGGTGCCCCCCATGCCCCTCCAGGACGCGGTCTGAGGTGACGTGAAGCCGGCTGTCTGTCCGCCGCTGCTCCGCGTGTCAGGTGGACTCACAGCTGCAGAGGATCTGCTGCAGTGTGTGGCTGTGAACACTTAAAGGGCCAGAGCACTCTGTGACGGGCCTCCGACACATCACCTCCGAGAGCAAAACAGCAGAAGACCTCAGGAGAAGAGTCAGCTTGAATCAAACTGCAGTGATGGTTTGGGCTTGTGCAGAGTGAAGCACTCATCCTACCTGGTTCATCTGCACTAACTATTTTATAATCAAGTGTTTTGCATCAAACTTGCTACTCAACAATCATTAGTGAGTCCTCCTCAAACAGTTGATTCTGTCACTTTCTGTTGTTTGTGTGCAGAGCTTTTTAGATTCAATCTCCCCGATGCTGAGTGAAGTTAGGTTACTTTGTGTTCATCCTCCCTGGTTTATCTGCACAAAGTGTTTTTCGTAAAATGTGTGTAATTTCAAACATGGTCTGTGTGGAATGGCCTGTTTTTCTTGGCCTGTGTTAAAACTCTGGAGCTACTTCAGATTTATTCCATGTCATTGGTGAGCCCTCCTCAGACAATTCTACCATATACTGTCACGGTTTATTGTTTGTGTGCCGAGCTTTTTAGATTCAATCTCTGATGCACAGTGAGGTTACAAAACATGGTGTTCAGCAAACCTGGTTTATCTGCAAGGAAGATTTTGTAGTCAGTTTTTCATAAATAAAAGCTAATTTGCTTTACTAGTGTTCACATGTATGGCTCATTCGTATTTTAATAATTTACTTAGCATATTCATCTGCTGATTTGTGAAGTGCGCTAATATCAGCCTCCATTCTTGCCCTCTTCTTTTTCTAGTTATCCAGCTCATATGTTAGGGCCTGACTCTTCAGGTCAATAACATGCCTCTCCTTCTTTCTCTTCTCCTCATCCAGGTGCCCATGGTACTACTGCCTGGCTCTTGCAGCTAAAAGCAACAGCTCTTGGGTGATCTCAACCTTTTTCACGCCAACAAAAGACCTGACATGGTCGACGATGAGCCTGCGAGCCGCCAGGTACATCTCCTTCTGATTCTCTACGATCATTTACATGTTGATTGAGAATCCACGCTCCACACTGGCCTGTCCATGAGACAGAACAAGCAGTACCTTCACCACATCCTGGACTCCTGAAAATGATTGGTTTCGACCCCATTGTCTCGTACAGGACGGTAGCCAACCCGTCTGTTTTGGGGTCAAACTCCCTGAAGTTGGCCTGAAGAGCAGCTGAGTCACAAAACTCACTGAACTCTCAGAGGATTTCATCGCACACTGAATCGTCTACATAGCCTTTACAAGGGAGTGCAACATTCTTCTCATTTGACGCACGCACAGCTCAAGCTCTAACCCTCAAGGCACTGCATGCTTCTCACCAGTTGGTGATGCACTGGACCCTTTTTTCATTAGCTTCTCAGTCGTAAATAAACAACATGAAAATATGAATATAACAAATTTCCATGACTTCTCCAAAACTTTGGGGATTATATTTTTTTCAAGAACTTTTCCATGCTTGGAAATACACATTTTACAATTCCATTTCTTTTCCAGGTTTTTTTATGACCGTAGGAACCCTTAAAGATACACATGACGCCAACAGTAATTTTTGTAACTTTTATTGTGAAAAATCAAACAGACTGCTAAGATCAATATATATTGATACGATGTTAATGGCCAGTAGTTCTGTTCAGCTGCAATTGGGATTTTTTGAACAATGGTGTTGGAAATCTTCCGTTCATTCAGTCCATGGGACAAAGACAGGTGACCAAACCCATGACTTAAAAAAACTGCCCCCTCTGAAGTCCTTCTGATCATTGTCTTGTGGTGTATACAAAGAAAAGACTTCTTTTTCTAAAACTGAAATAAGAAAACTAAAATACAAAACTTTGGTCTGCTTCACTTCACAGGCTGCTTCCCAAATTCATTTCAGCCACAGAGGGCCGAAGCAATCAGCTGTTTAAAAACTCCAACAACGAAAAAAATCTACAAAAACAGGTTAACCTTGCTCCTATTGAAGAAAAAAAAATATCGACGTCATCAAAATAGGAAAGTTAGCCCAGTACTCACATTTTGTCAGTCGCTTATATAGTAGCTGAACCTCTGCTCCAAAGGCACGTCAGCTTAACCTCCCTTACTCTCACATCATAGATATACAATGAGAACAACAGAACAAACACACTGACTTTAAATACGAAGTTAATCAGAAAAAAAAGAAAAACAACTAGACAAGTTTGAGCGTACTGTTCAACAGCGATAAAGGACTTCTTTAATCGGAACATTGACTCACCCCTCCCTGTCTAAACCCTCCCCAGATCAAATGTTCTCTTTCCGCAAAAACAAATCTTCACTGCCCAAAAAAACGCTACACTATCTCTGTACTCTGTAGCTTGTGTATGTAGGTGTGTAATGCTGTGTGTGTGTATGTGTGTGTGTGTGTGTAGTGGTGTGGTCTTCAGAGGGTGGTTGTCTTGGAACAGCGTTAAGTGAGCGGAACTAAGGGCGTGCTAGTTTCGGTTCATGGGCCTTCATAGTCCCAACAGCGTCCTTCACTGCGTGATAGATGATGTTCTTCACCTGAGGAGAATGACAGAAGAGTCTGTTAAAACGATGACAGACGGGGGAACAGTCTCCTGCCTCAGAACATCAATAACTCATTCAGGCTGGGGACTGACTTCAATCTTTTAATAGGAATGTAAACACAATACCATGTTTGCCTTCAGAAGAACCTTGTTATAAACGTCAGTCGGAGGTATGCATACTGGAAATGGTTTGGTTGCTTATATTGGTTGAACTAGACCCAACTTCTATGTTATCCCTCCACGTGAAACCAGCAGATTATATAAGGTGACCACCGATGATGATGTCAGGAGAGTTTCAGGGTGCTGTGAAGATGATCTCCACAGCGAGGTTAATACTTTACTTCCTGCCTCTGTATGCTGCACTCGGCTGCTCCACCTCTCACCTGACTAATGTGGAGGATTTTATGCTATTGTGAACACGTCGGTGCAGAAAACCTCTGGCTGTGTTGTGCATGTGTGAAAGGCAGACTACGGGGTAAACTCCATAGCCAATTCTCCGGATTTCCCCATTGAGGTCGGTCTGAAAATGGCTTGACACTGAAATGACATGAAAGAAAAGCAGACCGACCTGTAGCTTGTCTTCGTGGTTTGTATGAGTAGTGGACAGGTGTCTGAACTCCTGGGTCAGTCTGAAACAATGCCTCACATGCTCAGGAGAAACAAAGTCCTCAGCCACCTTGATACAGCTGTACAAGTTGTGCACCTGGGAGGGAAGAGCAGAGAATGTAAAATATGTTGATAAGAGATGAAAACATGACCACGTACCTTGAATCAAGCATCTAGAAGTTATGTTTGCTGTCATACTGACCTGGTGTGGTGCTCCAGCAGGAATGAATACAGCATCTCCCAAGAACTGTACTATGGCCCACCCCTGGACACCATATTCTTCATAGAGTCTGCGGCGCAGGACCTGGTCCAGGTACCAGCTCTGGTCATGAATGGGGTCATGGTCTGGGGGGTTTTCTTGACCCTGCTCCTCTCCCACCTGACACAGATATAGATTAACAACGGCATTATGCAGGTGATCCATGCGAACCATACAGCTATTTTGGTTGATGGAAAGCAGCTGATCTCTCCGATTTCTGTTTGTGCATTGTAATGGCTATGTGCTGACACGATGACATAGGTAATGCACTGTTCATATGCCGTTTTTAAAGAATGCTGGGTCTGAGGTTAAGATATTTCACATGCTCAGCCAGTGTCGGTGCAGCTTGAGAGATGAGACACTAGTTCGTAAAGACATGTTGCTGCTGACCTTTCGGAGCAGTTCTCTGATCTTTTCAGCGTCTTTGGCAGCGTAGATGTGCCAGAGAGCTCCAGGTTTCTCTTTCGCCTCATACACCCTCCGCTTCGTCATTTCGTCCACATCGCCCTCCTCGATGGTGGTCATGACCTCTGGAGGACAAAACATAAACATCAACGCACACATAAAGGGGAGCAAAGGGGCCATTGGCAGTGTCTCTTGATGACAGGGTCGGGTTGGTGTACAACAACAGCATGCCTATGGTCAGACTCTGTGTTACTGTAATGAGTGAGGGGAACCCTGCAAGGAAATGCATATGCCAATACTAAATGCCCTTCGTTCAAAATTCTTCACCCACAGTGTTGGGACAAGAGCACAGATGACCCAAAGCTGGCAGGAACTGAAGATACTGCTGTAACTATGAGATCCTGTGGGATCTGTGTTGATTCTAAGAATTCCCATTACTGCACTAACCGAACCCGACAGCTAGACACATTTTACTCCATCCCTGAAATGAATTAAGAAAAAGAACGAGTGGATCGCCAAAGGCAAACAATAGAAGTTCCAATGGCAACTGAGGTGTAAACAAAGTAAGTATTTAAATAAAAATAGAGGATGGGATGAATAAAAAAGCCACAATAGAAACTAACAGATGGGTCCCAGTGCTTTGGCCCCTACTTTACAGACAGTAACATAAGGATAGGGTGGAGGAGATTAGATGGGGAGTTAGTCAAGAAGAAGGGCATGCTGGTGAAGTGATACAATTGAAAGTCTACAGACCTTTGTGTCCAGACAGATCTGCCTCTGTGAATGAGAAATATTTGCCACAATGTAAATGAATGAGACAGACTGGAGGGTGAACTCAGGGTCCTATCCAAGCCAATCAAGCCTGGAGCAACTAAAACAGTACAAGCATGATGGAAAACAGCTCTGATAATGTTCTGCATGATTGTTTGTGGGAGATGAGATGGACCAAGGTGGAATGAGTGCGATCCAATGCTTGACATTTGTTTTCGTTTTATATTATAGTTTATTATACAGAATGTGTTTAGTATTAGAAATTAAATCAAATAATTTGCATTTATTATTGTAAAAAAATGTCTCTCGGGATGCAAGTAGTGTTTGTGATCTCATTTGTGTTTACTGACCGTGCTCCTGGCCTGCATCAACTTGAGGGATGCCAACATACACCATGACGTTGACAGCATCAGATACATCCAGATGAAGGTTAGTGGTTCCCACCTTTCTGTCTTCACTGGAGATTAAGCCTGGGGACGGCAAGGCAGGGAGAGAGAGAGAGAGAAGATGAAGACAAATAGGGTATACAATGGAGGGAAGGGGAGAAAGCGATGACACATCCAGGTGAGCTAACACTGGATGAAAAGTTCAGCCAAGGTTCTTACCATAGGCATTGTACATCTTAGGCCCGAGGTCAGGACGCACAAAAAAGTTGGGCAGACGGGCAGCAAGGTTTAGACGACCATCTCTCTTTGTGTACTCAGGCAAGGGGAGGTTATCCATCAGATCATCGAACCTGGGAAAAGTATGAGGAATGAATCGAATAAATGACCTTACAACTAAGCCCTGTGAAACAAACTGTGATTGGTAAATAGGTGCTATGCAAATCAAATTTGACTGAAGTAGGATTCACAAATTAGTTCAAAGAATCCTGAAGCTAACCTCAGTTGAAATGTTTGAGATAATGCACACAAACATTTTTTTGGGGAAGATAAAAAAAGAATAAGATTAAGATGAACAAACTATGAAAAGATCATGCAAGTGAAGGCACCAAAAGAGACAAATCATCAAATCACCAGGATCCTACAAAAAATGGCACATGAAAAATGAGAAATTCCAATTCCTACTTTATTGTCTGAGTTGTGCATGTACCATCCATTCAATTTATAACCCTAATACAATACACATTATTCTATATGATTATTATGTTGCACATTTGTAAATAAATCCTTCTGGTAGGGCTGGGTGATATGGAAAAAAATCTTATCACATCAAGGTAAATTAGATTAGTGGTATTACCTATCTTTGTGGGAACATGCTTTTGACACAATTTGCACTGCACGCTACTCTGCTACATTTCCTGTCATCATTTTCTCTTTTATCTTGCTCCTACTCTTAACATTCTGGTGTGCACGGCGGCAGTAGCTCAAACCTTAGCAGGTGTGCTGCAGCTACTCCTACGCTCTGTGCATCAACCAAACCTGACGTGGTTGTAACTCTATTCCACCCACATGATTGATTCCATGCTGCGCTATTCTCATTATTATTGGCTGTTTTTATTGTCTGTCAAAAAAGGATGGAACGAGTTTTATCGACTTTTTAACGATCGTGTCTTATATTTCTATCGAGGACAGGTTATTTTGCATAATTATCTTTATCGTTTTATCGCCCAGTCCTACCTTCTGGGGATGATGACATTATATGAACAACATATTTCTGGTTTCCTAACCTTGTGCGCATCATGTCCCTGAAGTCTTCACCTGGAGGCCAGTCCTTTAACTTCAACACCATGGGTTGGCCGTCAGTATCTTGCAGTCTCTCTACATTCACAAAAAAATAACATTAGTTATATAACTGACACCAGAGAGAAATGGGCATTAAATACAGTCAAAGGGAGATAAAGCCAATTTTTTTTTACAATTTATTGGGGACTCACTTTTGATGACCTGGAAACCATCCCAGAAGTCTCGCACCTTCACATCAGAGATGATGGCACAATTTCTACAGTTGACCAGGTCTACATCCTGGTCTCCAAACTCCTCACTGAAGGCTTCAGGACGCCACAAATTAGACTTCAGACGTTTATGTATCCCTGACACCAACACAGGCTGGACACATCGAAGAGTTCAGACAGCAGGCAGAGCAACACAAATCAACACAGGTAAATTACGACCAAAGTTTTTCCAACAGCCAACCATCATCCTTATCGTGTCATTCTTACTTGTCCCTGCTTCCAGCACTCTCTGAAGATCTTCCAGTTGTTGCCGTTGCTGGGATCTTGTAGGCAGAGGAGTCGTCCATCGCAGAGCCAGGAGTGCGAGGTATGTGGTTCTAAAACACTAAGGCCCATTACACCATCTTTGCGGCCCCCCAAAGCAGAAAGCTCGCCACCTTCAGAGGCCCCAGTGCGACGGCCTTCTGCTTTCTTGGTCTCTACAACCGAGGCAATGATGTGATCGAGGAAGTTCGGGAGGCTGCTCTTCAGCTTATCACTCTAAGAGACACAAGAGGGGCTTTTGTTACTCACTTGTGTACTTGTATTTACACTTGAGTAATATACAGTAAAGGTAGCACTATTTCTCCTGTTTTTCAAGTGAACGATTTGGTTAATTACAACCCCAGTCGATGGCAATAACACAAATTATAATCTGTTCAACTATAACTATTAATATATGTGTTTTTCCACAGTCGTGATATTATAAATAATAACAACTTTACGTAACATTTCTGAAAGACGTTATACAGTGGCTTGAAAAGGACTACAGCATTAGGAATGAGAAATTTCACAGTAAATCTACACATTTAAATAAAACTAAATAAAATAGAGCCAAAATATGAGATAAACATAAATATGGTTAGGGGTTAAAGACTACACAGAATAATAAGGGTTTCTACTTACGCCTGCTGTGCTAAAGACGGAGGGGAATGGTACGCCACTCTCTCCAGGACCCTGGGGGAGTTTTCCTGGTCCAGAGTTGAGCAGATCCCGCAGACTGGACCCCTCAGGCTTGGACTGGGCCATGCTTGAGCCCAGTAACAGGCTGTTAAATAGCTTAGGGCTAGAAGCAGATGGCTTTGACAGGGCACTGAGTGAGTCAAAACCGAAGGGAGGCCGGCTGTCTCGACTCATCATGGCCCGAAGTGAACCAGATTCTGGAAGAAAATGGTGATGCAACCTCAACTTTAATAAAGATTTGAATTTTTTGAGGGGCTCAAATTACACCGACTCTTTATTGCCTCTTTCCTACTTACCCTTGGTGTCATCCTTGGCTTTCTGTGTGGCCAAGTCTGCCAGCCAGTGCAGAGCAGAGCTGTTGCCCTCTCCCAATGAGCGCGACTCCTTGGCAGAGGACAGGGCGAGGTTACAGGGGGAGGACGTGCCACTGGTGGAGTTACTAGTACTGCCCACAACCTCCCCACCCCCACTGTCTGATGGTGCTGCCGTTTGTGTAGGTTCTGTTTTGATGGCTGACGCTTCTCCCTCTGATTTTGGTGTGGTGCCAAAACCAGAAGCTGCAGCTATAAGGCCGCTGCCGCCACCACTCGTTGTAGACTGCAGAGACATGCATAACTAAATGTTAACGCCTTCTTCATGGAGATATAAAAACTTTTGAATAAAAAAAAAAACATTACCTGTGAAATCCCATTGGGAGCAAAAGGGCGCACAAGAGGCTTGGTGTGTCGACTGGTACATGGACAATTGGCCTTAATACCCCACTTGCCTCTTGCTGAATGCACCATGTCTCCTATGTTGTATAGAGCTAAAAGAGATGGACAATTAAATCAATCATTCCAGCTCTTATTGTACTGATACAAGATCATATTAAATACTTGATGCTCTGAATTGATGATTCTTTCATAAAGCAAATGTTACCTGTCCCAGGTATAATCTGCGTAGGCATGAGGTTCTGTGGCTCATGAGGTTGACCTTTAGCACATTTCAACCAAGAGAAAACCTCGTCCTCTGAAACGTCGTCCACATCTAAAAAGGAGAAAAAATAAATTTGATACTTGCGCCAAAAAAACGTTTCACTCCTCCATAAGAAGCACAAATGCTTGATGAGGTGATGAGTTCCAGTAAGGGAGCTGTGAATTGACAAATACAACACTGACGTGTTTTTTTTTTGTGATACAGCTGGAAATAATGGTTAGAAAAAAGTTCAACAGCCCGGTTTGCTTTTGAAAATGTTCATTTAACACTGGAATAATGTAGTGAACACGATAAAGATCTCTAAATGTCACTGTTTAACTCACCCTCCCTTGGCCTGTTCCTGCGGAGCCGATAGCAGTCCAGACAAACTCCAAAGCCACACTTGCGGCACACCCAGTGGATGTTAAAGAGGGTGGTCTCACACACATCACACATTTCTCTGACGCCTCGCACAGCACGTTTCCATGCCACTTTCTCTGAAGGACAGGAATCAAAAAACAATTATATAAACCGATCTGAAAGGTTGAGTGTTAAGATGAAGAGATTGAACGTGAAGAAAAAGAGCAGATGCCTATATACTTACGGTGAGGTTCCACCATCATCATGGCCTCCTTCTCAGACATGACCAACTGACAGAACTGGTCTCCCACATTGGCCAGGATGTACTTGGATGTATCAAGGTCCAGCCCCTCTTGAACAGCTGGTGCAGGTAGCCACAAACTCATAGCCATGGAATCGCTCTGCTGAGGGCTCAGAAAGCCTTCCACGCGCAGCACACCTTTACGAGTGAAAGCCAACCTGGTCAAAGATTTAAAAAAGAAAAGTTGATTCAGTAAACAAACGATTTTGGGGGAAATTATAACATTGTCTATTCCCCAAACTTGCCATCATGACACTCAGTGTCTTAAAAAGACTACACACCTTCTGAAGTGGAAGAAACGACAGGCTACATTTGGGTCATCATCATCATCAGTATCTTCATCCGTATTCCGATATTTGCGGTAGCGCTCCAGGCGGCACTCACGGCATTTGTGCAAGTGAGGAGCTACATTGATGCAGGAACCATCCTGGAGAAAGGACTCACCAGACTGCTTCAGGCGACGCACCTTGCTCTGGTCTTTTAACACAGACTGGCCCACTGAAGGACACAACTTAAGTGTTAGTTCCGAATCTCAGTTTGTACCAAAGGATTACAAACACACTCAAGAGTCTTACCTTTGAACGGCTTGTTACGTGGACGGCCCTTAGTAGCCCCCTGGACTTTAGTTTTCTGCAACATGGCACCATCCTTAATGGGGAGTGGTGTGACTTGGCCCTTCTCTGGGCCCTCCTCATTCTCACTCAGGTCTGACAGATCACTGTTGCTGCTGGAGTCAGAGTCACGTTTGGATGCTTGGCTTCTTTCCTCCAGGGTAAACTTCTGGGATTGGCTCTTCTCAAAGGACACAGGCTCTTCTTCCATTCCACCAGGGATGCTTCCAAACATGCGGCAGCCTGAGGTGGATGATGGCATCTCCGCAGCCTCTTGCTCCTCCTTGGTCAAAGCCCCTTCACTCTGTGACTTCTGAGACACGGCTGGCGCTTGAGTGGAGGAAGAGCTGGGTGAAGCAGCTGCCGTGAGTGATTGGAAAGAGGAAGACAGAATCCCCTTAGGCGGCTCTGCCATAGTGAACAAGTTCGGCTTGCTGTCCGAGGTAGGACCCAGGGTCTGTGGCTCAGCCCCACCGAGTCCAGCAAACGGTGTGTGGGAGGTTTTGTCCCCATATGCCAGGAATGGATTAGTGGGCTCTTTGGAGGCTTGCAGAAAAAGGTTCTGGTGGCTATCTGAAGAAGTAAAACCCGATTGCATGCCTAAACCCCCCATGGAAGTTACATTATTACTGCTCTTCTTAGAAGCACTTTGGGCTCCAGGGGCGGCTGCCTGACCACCAATACTTATACTCGAGCCTCTTCCTCCTGATGACAGTTTGTTGAGTACACCATTTCCTGTTGGATGGGTGTCAGGCACTTTCGGCTGATTGGGCTTTTTCAGCCCTTCGGTGGAAGTTGCAGGCTTGAAAAGGCTTGGGGGCTCTTTACTCAGGCTCTCCGACACTGTGGTGAAGTAATTGAGGTCCTTGGATTGGGTCTGACCAGCAGTTAGGCTTGGGACAGAATTCTGGGTCATGCACTGGAAAAACAAGTTTTGGTCTGGCTGGGTTTGAGAATCACTCTTTGCACCACCAAAGCCAAAACCAAAAGGTCTGGAAGTGTCCTGGGAGGTTGTGGTAGGGGTCGGAGCTCCATTGGTCTGAGAGGTAGCATCTCCAAATCCAGGAGCAGCTGGAGCAGCCTGGGGCAAACGAAAACCCAAGGCAGTTTTCGACCCCTAAGAAACAAAACAATATGGTTGAGTTAATTTATATTAATTACAGAAATAAGATTATGATGAACATCAAATAATGGTGCTGACAGTACTGATCATTGATTGTCTTACCTCAGTCTGGCTTCCCCAGGCGGGAGCTTTAGAACTAAAACCAACAGCGGCAGAAAGTGCCACACTAGGGCCACTGTCATGTGACCAAGAAATCGTGACAGGCCCCGGGGAAACAAGAGCAGCCGTTTTGGAAAAGGGCGACTGGGAAGCATCCTCTCGGTCTGGCTGGGGGGACGGGGAGGCCTTGGGGGCAGGGGCCCCAGGGACCAGGCTTGGCATCTGACCCAATGAAGGGAAAGATGTGGTGGAGAAGGGAGAGGGGGCTGGTTTGAGGGGGGGAGGAGTGGGGGTGTGGGAAACAGGGGTTGTGGAGTCTGCTACCACTTGTGTGGTGAGTGAGCGGCCGTTTTCTTTGACGTGTGCTGGATATCGAGGAGGGGTAGCATTTGATTGGTCCATCTCGGGTGAGGAAATAGTATTGGGGGATGACACCCTTCCCTGAGCGAAGGTTCCATCTGAAGAGCTCCCATTTTTGGTTGTGCTGCTGACTCTTTCACCGGAGTCTCCAACCCAGATCCCCATCCCTTCCGCGGGGGGTTTGATGGAATCGACACAGTTTTGTGCGTTAGCTCCCGCATCTCCAGCTCCTTTGAAACGTTTCAAGTTTAGGTCATCCTCGCCTTCGGAGGGAGTCCTACGTCTACGTCCACTATCACCCTTTATTGTTTCACTGTCCTTCCTTCGCCGACCGTTCTTTCCAAGCTAAAAAGGGAAAAACATTATAAGAAGAAATTCATTTTCATAAATACATTTTTAAACAACTTAAGCAGATAATACAAACAATTTAAACAAAATATAAATGAGTGTAGACAGTTAAGTCCGACTTATAATATGACAATCTTACCTCCCCCTCTGCCAGCATGACATGGATCACACGAGGATCTACAATTTGATTCTCTTTTCCCTATGGCAAAATAGGTTTTATTTTAGTGGCTTCCTCTCACACATTAACCCAAATGTGCTCACTCAAAACATACGAGTCCTTTACCTTATCCAAGGTAATCTCCATAATGTGTGAAATAGGGTCGTGCTGTGAGACCAATCCTGAGGCCCAGCACTCCTCAAACTCTGGCTGGTACACAAGAACCCTGCGTCCTTGAATAGTGTATGAACCTGAGCAACAGTGACAAGGTACAAGTTACATTCAAACTTAATCAGATGGTACATTAGATGATATTTTAATTAGGGGTGATTAGTTTTGCTCAACGAGTGAAGTATTACCACCAATAGATTAGCAACATAATGTCTACCCACTTTGACACCTACTGCAACAGGCTGCTTTTGGATGTGCAACCATGTCACATGTTTCAGTTATGGATAAGTGATACATTTGTTTTACCTCGAAAGGATGTTTATTTAGACAATTTCACTTATTTAAACTGGGTTGTCAAGATTTACATTTGTTTAAAGAGTTAAACTACTGAAAATGGATAAATATCTGTTATTTAAGATCAGAATCTGTGTCATAAAAAGTCCAGAAAGTCCAGACCAGAAGTAGCAATGGTAACTTATGCCCTTGGGCGAGAGTTGAGCTGCAGTGTGTTTGGTGTTCCCGGTGGTTGCGTGTGAACGCGGCTCCAGTGGAGGATATCAGAGGAAATTTAGACTAGAAAATGGTGTAAATAATGCAGCTTTGAGTGGATTTAAAGGAAGGGGCTTATGGACACTTGGATGACACCACAGGAACAGTGTGGAGGCACATCATGTTTATTCCTGTTTTTCTTTTTTTTTTTTTATGTATGAAGAATCCATCACCAGTAACATCAATTATACTGTATTTGGCTGCAACTCGGTTTACCCGAGTAATTTTCTGTCCCCTTAAGACAAGCCACTGAAGATAGGAACAGAGGTAGAAAAAGAAAACAAAATTAACACTGGTTGAATGTGGTGTCTTACCCTTCCTGAAGATTTCTTGCAGTTCAAAGTCAGTGCGCCAGCTTGAGATGGCAGCCTGCAGCGAGGGATGCTCCAACAGCAAAGGGTGCCTTATGTCTTTATCAACCTGTACAAGGAGACAGTACACACTGTCCTGACATAGTGCTCACTACACAGCAATAATCTGGACCAAAAACTTCTCACTAGAGTATAGCATGAGACAACTAACTGATACTGCCTATAATATTTAATGGATTTTCCATGACAGTTTTATCATTTCAAGAGTTATATCAAATGTTCAGTATAAATATTGTTTGACTAATGTTTTATTACATTTTTTGTGATTCAATTAGCTGGTTTAAAACTACTAAAAGTTAAAACAAGTACTAAGAGAAACATACACACCTCAAACCTCTGGATTGTTTTGTTATCAGGGAGGAACTCAAAATTCTTGTTTCCAAAATACTCCACAGGAACCAAAGAACCTAAACCCACTTTATCCACGAGTGAGCGGAAGACCTGAGGAAAAAGACAACACCAATAAATTCTCTGAGCATGAAGAAAAATACTAAACAGGCTGAACATTTGTTTTAATCACAAGCGCAATATCTGTTTAAAAAAAAAAAATCGCTTAAAGTGATATTCAGGGCTAACACCAAATATCTGTTTTGAATTCAGTAATCTTTTACTTCTACTCATAATACCAATGTTAATACATTAACTGACTTTAAACATTAAGTGAACCATTGTGAGCTCCGTTTCGGTTGGAAAGCCTGGGAAGTGAATGGTGTCTTTCACCAACATCGGAGTCTGGCATAGACAAAATTTCATATTGAAACAAATATCAATGACCTGGAAAATCAAACTTGTGAATTCAATTCACAGACATCAGCAGTTCTTTAGATATTTCCCCCCCAGTTATAAATATAATCCAGAACACATTCAAATATCAGATTGTTTATGCAGTGTTTTATGGCTGTATGTTCACGTTACATATCTAACCTGCCCTAACCTCTTCATTTATTTATTTTTTGTCAGGGGAATGTTACAGTTTCCTTGGACTGGCCTCCATCAGCAAGTTCAGGAGAGTGATTGGACAGCAGTGATGGGTCTTGTTCTCCCGCACCACTTCCACAAGTCATACACACTATTTTGTATAAAGCAGACTTTCTTGCACCTATCCCCTGTCCAACAGTTTACTCACCAGAGCAGGCCAGGCAGTGGATGATGCTGGGGCTCCAGTAGTCCCGGTGCCGTCACTCCGATTGGCCCAAACGACAGAGTCTTCTACCAACACACCTTTCACCCCTTCATCATACACCTGCACCCAGGAGCACCGCTGTGAAGCGTTCTCAAACTCCACAAATACCTATTGAGAAACACAGAGAACAGAGTGTAAACATAAGGACTTTCATTGACAACTGCTTTACTGGAATTCACATTCAAGTAACACAAGCAAATGAAATCATTTAAAAATGTACGTTTTCTATGTAAACTTTTCATGCAAATGTTGCTTCTAACAGTATGAAGCACTGCGTCTTGTCAAATTGTAAGTTTATACATGTTACTAGTACAATACAATCAAACAACCTATTCTTTTGCAAATTTGTTACAAATCAAACTTCAGAGTGGTCCGGTCAATAAAAGAGCTAGATGTGACAGACCGACACACATTAACAAGCCCGCTGGTAGGATAACAAGGAAGGAGTACCTGCCAATCATTATTTATCGTGATGCTTTTGTTTAAAGAATAAATAGCAGAAAATGGCCGACAATTAACAAAAGCCAACATTCAAATCATGGCATCAAACACAAGAATAACTTTGTTGCTGACTAGGGGCAATACAGAGATATGTAAACTGCCATAGTAAATGTATTCTTTACTATGATAATATACTACAGGCATACACTAGGGACTTCTATGTAGTCGTGAATGGAAATGTCTCAGTTGGAGGTGTCTTGGTCTTTTATAATTACATTTTTTCATAATCATTTATCCAGTGGGCATGAATACCTGTCTCCTTATGGAAGATGCTTTTTATGTTTATAACCTTTACTGTGACCAAAAACAAACAATAAAACTGCACCAATTACCATTTATGAGCAGACTGAACAATAAACTAATTTGCCAATGTTTCCAAATACAATGAAATGCACATGGTAAACTTCACTTCATTCCTTCTCTCATATACAGTGTGACATTTGTACCACTGACTTTATCACAAAATCTGAAGACATCATGACACCTCCCACTTGTCTATGATGTTAAATTGATTGTATCACTTTGTCGATTTCAGTGAAGTAAAACACCACAGACACTTCAGAGGATTTTAACAGCAGCTGTTCAATGTGAATGTGAGACAAGCTGTGAGAAACAGACCGGGATGCTATCAGCGTGCCGTGCCTGACTCCCATGGTCGCTTGCTGCTTCTGGGCAAATCAGGGTTGAGTCCAGGTGGAACATTTCATGGAATGTTATTGATTAACACAACTGATATAACTAACTAGCCAATTGCCCACCTGCCTAGATTCAAAAGGAAAGGGGAAAAGGAGCTGTGGAGTGAGTCAGAGAGAGAATAATTTGTGTTTTTATGTATGTATATCGATATATATACACCTTCATCAGGAAACGTCAATTATTCCTTTGGAATTGGGTCAAAATGTAAAAAAATACTAACTTAACTAAAGTGAAAACAAGAACATTTCTAGAAACACCCCTTAGTCCAGATCCAAGCCAAAATTTAATTGGTTATTTCTTGGCTCATGTCTCAAGTCTCGTGGAAATCTGTTCAGTAGTTTTTACATAATCCTGCTGCACAAATAGACAAACAAACACAAACTGGGTCTTAAGTAGTAGCGATAAATAACATATACCTTTGGTATAGTTTTTTAAACTACAACTATTGTATCGGTGTGCCAGAAAATGGAAATAAACAGGGTAAACCAGAAGGGCAATCAGAGAGAGTACACCTCCATCAAGGCTGCTTGGAAAAAGCATTACATACACATTTGTTGCTATGAGTAACATGTGCCATGTACACAGATTTTTCCTCCCAATTATTTACCAGTATCTTAATAAACCACTTAATCTACACTCCCGATAACCCGGAATGAGTCATGAGGACTCTATATGCGACGTAAAAACAGAAAAAGAAACTTAAGAGTCTTACATGTCTTTGTTTGTGATTATGAAAAGTGTTTTGAGAGTAGAAGAAAAATATGGGAGAGCACTTGTCTTTGACTCCCTTTGTAACTGCACAATCACATCTTAGAATCAAGGACCTCGGTATGACTGTACACTTGTCAGGACTCAAAATGTTAGCAGGACCGAAGAACCAATTTGTCCAACATAACAGACATGTTCAATCCTCTGCCCCATTATTGTATATATCACTGAAGGATCATCAAAAAATATCCTTTTTGTTGAAGGCTTAACAGAGAACCACTCTTGGTCTACGAAAGTCAGATGTGCACCCTCCTGCTTCTGAAGTTGGATAGTTTTGCTCGAGTTTAACAAAGTGGTTTTTTTTCTGCAAAGGGTCACAGGACCATCAGAGTGTTATATTTTCGTTTCATTTAAAATATTTAATGTTATTGATTTAAGTCATGTATAAATCTAGTATGCGTGTTATGTTTTTATTTATCTAGTAACCTGCATTTTAGCTAGTCAGAGACAGCTTTTATGTAGGTCACCCACCGCCCCATTTTAGGCAAATCTCACTGCATTTTACTACACAAAGCTTGAATTTGAGTCAAATGTTTGATTAATTAAAGTTTGAGTTGAATTGAAAAGTTTGGAGTTAGTCTGAACATCTAAAGATCTGCACCAGAAAGTTAAGTAGAACAAATTCCCAGTTTACCTTGATATGGACGTGTGCGGCCTTTAACTCGACTGACAAGCTAACGCTGATCTTCGCTGCTGCTTCAAACAAATCTATAACAATGTGGCGATGATTAAATGTCCTCTAACATGTATGGACTTTAGCATTTATCGCTACGGTGCGAGGATTCGTGTAGCTGGAGCTGAATGTCATTCGTCCAAAAGCTAGAGATCTAACAAAGCCAAGGCCACAAAATCCCCGGCCTCGAGTTTAGCTTCGCCTCACTGCCTGCGACTTGTAGCTAGCTGATATATGTGCGAGCTAACGTTACGAGTCGACCAACTTACCGACAGTGGTGGTGAAAATGGAGCTTAATGCGGCAGGAAACATACTTAATGGCTAACACGCGGTTTTAATATTTATTAGCGAGTATTTCACCATGAAGTGCGGCATCGTTTGTATGTAAACACTGACCGTCAGTCCTGCAGCTGCGCTTGTTGTTGTGTTCGCCTCCGCGTCGCTAACCTCCGGGGCGGCCAGGCCGATAACGCTCACCGCCCGCACCGTCCCCCGGAGCCAGGCAGCCTGCCCCGGCTCGGATCCATTCGCAGGCGTGCCTTCGTTGAGGAGCAAGAGGAGACGCTTCCCTATCAGTTCGAGGGAGTCCCCCATGGTTTGCTCTCAAGCTAGCTGCCCTCCGTGAGCTGCCGTCCAACAGTGGAACTTCTCCGCCCGGGATGGGAACTCAAGAGCGGAACGAAATTAGCAGAAAACGACGGCGACTTTCTAACCGACGTTAGTGCGAGAGAGGGGTCGTCTCAGCCGGTGCATCCGCGGGCACAAAGCGGCGGACCGAGTCACGCCAGGAGCTCAAGTAGTCGAGATGTTATTGTCCTCCGTGCTAACGTAACTCTCCTGCTCTGTCCGCCATTGAGCCCTGCAACAATCAAACGCACTCCTCGTCGACAGGCAGCACTGCGGAGGCACACAGCGAGAGGATGCGCGGCGACAGTGACCTCTAGTGACGGGGCCGAGCAGCGCAATACAAACCACCGTGGGACGCTTTGTTTTGTTGGTTTTTCCCTGCAGGATTTTGCGCAGCAGAGGCGGACCTCCTCGTCTCAGGGAGGAAAAGTTCATCCCCTTCCATGAAATACAACATTCTTTCATTTCAAGTCAAACCTGCCCTTTTCTAGGTAGATATCACAATTGATGTACTTGTTATTAAGATCTGAACAGAGCTGGTGTTCATTTCTATTTTTGCCTAGGCACATGAGGCAATATTTTCATAATTGTATTCTCACAAGAGTCTAAAATCGGACGGATTTGCATAATTTATAGGGCATAAACTCTTTTCCTGGTTTATGTCGAATACGCTCATGTCAGATTTCCATCTTAAACGCCCTTTATATTTTCTAATTTGTTATTTCTCATCTCACGTATTCAGTCTATGCTAAATTAATCACAAGGTGAACTGTCCCTCAGTTTGGGAGGCTCACCACCTCTCCTACACACCTTTCCGTTGTAAATCAGCCTCTTGTTCGACATACAAAAAATAAAAAGGTATAGTTTAGAAAAATTTAAATAAAAAAGTTACAGAAAAAACATATTACTAAATATAAGGCACGTAGGTAAATCATACCTTAGATGATTTATCTCTCTTTGTGTTTTTACTGAAATTAAAATGACTTTGTTGTTGTTGTTGTTGTTGTCGTCGTCGTCTATAGTAGCAGTGGTAATTGTCGTGACAGCAGTAGTACTTGAGTTGTTTATCATGACCACTAGGCGGTGCTACACTGATACAAACTTGATTTCACCCAGTGAGCACTTACGGCATGTTCATTTAGACATTACTGTAATATATGAACCCGTCAAACACCACGATTAAAGCATGAAGCACTGGGTTATCAAGCTGTAGGACAAGGAGGAGAATACATATAAATTTCATCTATAAATAAGTCACTTCTATTTTGGTGAATGCAAGGCATCGTAACCTTTTCATACTGTGATATTTACAGCTGTGTATTTTCTGCTCTCAGGCTGTGAGAGTTCAAATAAAGAGAAGTCGAATTGTATTACTGGAACCATGCAAATCCAGAATGTCATTTGGCTTTACAAGAGTTCTATATTCAAACTTTGCCTTTACATAAAACATACTGCAAATCCAAAGCCATACAGGGTATCACATCATCACAGATGTCTTCCAATTGAAAAACACTTCCATATTTATTCATGACTTATACAAGATAAGATACATTATACAGTATATACAAAATATCAACATTAAAATATCAAAAGAGATGATAAAACAAATGTTTATCTTTACTTTTTAATAAAAACCTGCATCTTGTTACAAAATGGGTCTTCATACTGGCCCTATGCTTTGAGTCAGCTATCCATTTTTGTATGTTTGCGGAAGGTGATATTTAAAAATCAGGGTGTGAGGTTATTTTTGAAAGAGCTGCATGTGTCAAGCATGGATATGTTACCTATGTAAACTAATGCCTGTAGGTGTGCAGTATGTGCAAGGACCTTTGTGTGGACATTTCTGTGTGCACATGTTCAAGATGTACATTTTTGACTCTGTTGTGCTGCTATCCATTTGCACTTTAAATACATATGTTGTTGGAAACGAACCAACAATGATAGGTCTCGTAAAAGTTTGTGAGAGAATGAAGGCTGTGCATCTCCCTGTGAACATTTCTATTGTCCTTCCAGGGCAATGTGTAATAATCGCTTTGTTTAAAGAATTCATTCAAATACACCTGGAGGAGCGTACACTCTAAAAGATAATGTGCTCCACCGACAATGCAGCAAGTCTTAAATTCCCCCCAATCTGGCTGTAGCAAAGACAAAACATCCACTGCATTATCAAGAAGATGCTCGAGATGAAGCAACATTTCTCAGTCCAGCAGTGATAACATGAGAGTCAGTGTTGAATACTGGCAGCGTCTGTAACAGTGCACTCTGTGGGTTACTGGAGTTTCATACAGCTGTGTGGGACACACTCAGCCTGTTCCTCCAGCTCAGGGCAGGGAGTCCCAGCATTGGCCGGCCGCAAAAGGATATAACGAGTGCGGTGACGAACACCCCCTCTGGAGCAGGGACCTAGACACCAACCCCAGGAGGACCAGAGAGACACTTCACAGTCCAGTGGTGTCACTTTGTGGAGCAGAGATAGAACGAGAAATGAAAGAAGTATGTGTGAGTCAACACAAGTATCAGTGATCTCTGCTGGTTTAGCATTTTTTTTTACGTCTTTGTGGATATTCCTTTTAATCATCATCTGGTTTTAAATGTTGGATGGCCCATGTAAAAGGCATCGGTACCACTCATGTGGGTCTCACCTGAGAAGCGCCGGGGGTTGATAGAGTTGGGCAGAATGTGATTGGACATCGGGGATTGATGGCCAGGTGATCCGTTCTGTCGGGTGATCCTTATGCTGGCGATTGGTGGAAGCTCCTTTAAGCGTGGATAGTAGAAGGAGTTGGCCGGGTGGTTTGGCATCTGAGATGTGATCTGAGCAAGTTGGCGAAAAAAATTAAATGAGCAAAACCGTGTGGTTTGATTCTTCAGGAGAGCCAGCAGACTGTCATCTCACATTTAAATAACACAATGGCTCACTTTAAAACACATGCTAGAATCGGATAAGATGGTGTATGATGCAATAGAGGCCATTTTTACTCAAATCTCTTCAGGTCAGGCATCAGGGACACCAACCAATCATTTAAGTGGAGACAGCTAATACCTATGCCCCATTCACATGCGGGTGAACTATTTAAAGAATAAAACGACAGCCATCCCCATTGCTTTGTGTCACCATGAAATCATTGCAGGGATGCATGCTGGTGAACGATGCAGGAGCTCACCATTGTGATATTTTCTGGGGGACTGCTGGGGAAGTTGGGAGAGGAGAAAGTGAATCCGCTGTCCGTCCCTGCATCATACGGCTGGAGGTCAATGGTCACTTCCTGTTTCCACTGGCTGCCCTCGCAAAGGTTTATGCCGTCCACACCGACAAACCAGTCAGGGCTGGGGATCATCTTCACCATCAGAGACAACTGATGAACAGAGACACAAAGTGCAATTAGTTTAAAGTGCTTTGCCGCCCCTGCTATATTTAATTCACAATTAAAATAAATAATTAACCATGAAAAATTAAACATGGATCAAATTAACCTGATCAGATAAGTTATTTATTAATCAACCTACTCAGCGACTTATAAATAAAAGCAGGACTAATAGAAATGGAGGAGGGTTAAAATGTGTGTGTCTTTGTCGGTCACTTCCCCACTTGGGTCCAGACTGAAATATCTCAATAACTGCACACCCAGGTCCCCATCAGGATGAATTCTAATATCTCTACAACACTCTTTTTTTCTTCTACATCATCTTCCAAACCATAACACTTGTGATTCGTACAAGATAACTGGTTTGCACATCCTGAATGCGATTACATGTGTATTTTTACTATGTCAATTTGTAACTGCAAATAAAATAACGTGCAGGGAAATACATTTATAATCAATCCCACAGGAGACCAGATCACATCTGTGATTCTTTTCATGGCTCCAGTCAAGAGTTGAGCTGCAGGAGTTTGGATGAGGACGAGCTGTTCGCTTCCTCTTTGGTGGAGAAAAGGAAAAGAAGTGTTACATTGCCCCTTGTCTATTGATGTATGTTTTGCTGAAGATAATACGTTAAATGAAAAATAGTAATATAGGTAGAGAGCGGGTAGAAGAAGATGAACCCTAACTGCTCCAGATGTTGCTCCATCAGTGTGTGGTTGATAGAAAATTGGGATAAAGATGTGTTGTTTTTACAATTGACCACACGCACACTGTTGTTGCAGGATTTATAAACTCTAACATTTGTAAAGGCAGGGCCTGGGGACTGCATGTGTGTGCTCCCATGCACCCACTTCGTTTCCTGTGCAGGGTTACACAGTGTCTCCTGTGTGATGGATGTTTTCCGAGAGCTGGTGACCTCATACAGGAAGTGGCCTACGGGTCAGCACACGCTGAGGTGGCAGACACCCAGAGAACACCACAGCTGAAAACGCCTCCTCACTTGTGGCCCGACATTCGAGGACCTGGAGCTGTGCTCAGGGTCGGATGAGTGGGGCTGGACATCTTTGGATGTGTGGGAAAGGCTGGCCTGGAGTCGGATAGAGTGCTGGATGAAAGAGTGCAGGACCAGACATCAGACCAGCTCGCCACTTGTGGTGGGGGTCAGGCTGTGTTCATAAGACATGCGCAGGGTCTGTTGCTTAAATGTGGTGCATGGCAAGAAACAGAGGAATCCAATTAGAAGCAGCTCTGTTGCTTTTTAGAATCCTCGGCTGATCCCTTCCTTCCTTTCTTTCCTCCCTCGCTAACTTTGCTCCCTCCTCTTGTCCTTCTTGCCCTGAACCAGCGTCTCTTTCCAAGAAGCCATCCTGCTATATCCATTGGGCCACTCAGTAAGGATGTCAGCTCTGGGGTATCCCTCGTCGCTGGCTCGATCTGTTTGCGCTGGTTTGCAGTGCACAGGACAGGAAGTGTTTCGGGAGCACAGACAGTTACTCAAAGCTCCCATGATCCTACTCACTTTTTTCTTCATCACAGCAAATCTTTAGAGTTGGCCCGAAGAGAATGAGTCGATCAAGAAAACACGCAGCACAGACGTGCGGCACGAGCACCTCAATGCTCCGTTGACGTTGACCCATTTTCCGTGAAGCCGGTGATCATACAGAATGCCGAATCTTCAGCGATAATGCCAACTGGATCCCAAATGGTACTTATATAATGGAACTTGATTGCTGTTATCTGTCTGTTTTGAATTACACACTTAACAGCAATAGCAGGAGGCTGATGAATTACGGAGATAAAAATCATATGTGTTTGGGATTTTTGGAGCGTTGCGTATGACTGTTTTGGTTTGTGGGCAGGAGGGACGGGATGGTATTTATAAAGGAGAGTGTGAGAGAGAAACAGACACACAGGAAAGCACGACGAAAGACAAAGCTTTCCACAGATTCGTATTATTCGGCTGGTGACATTCAACACAAACGCACAATAATCATATTGTGTGTTTACTTTTTTTTGTCATCTGCCATTTCGTCCACTAATCTAAAACAGACGGAGTCATTTAAAAGCAGACGCAGACATCCTGTAACCAGACGACGAGCTGTAAGCGGCTGCCCATGACGAGCGCTAAACAAAGATGCCCTCTGACAGGCGTGTTTATGATATTTAAGGACCCTCGCGTTCAGGCAGTGGAATAACTAATAAATAAATGTAGGTCAACAGACTTTCAGGCAGGAACCCACCAATTTCTAAGAGCTCTAGTAAATATTGCCCCCTTCCCTCTTCACTGCTTCCCCTCTCATTTATCAGCTGCATGTGCTTTACACATAAAGAAATACTTTATGGATGAATACCTAGGATCCATGGCTCCCATACTTACTCACCATTCTGCACCAGTGGTACCCTGTAGTCCAGCAACCAGCAAAGGTGCAACCCAGCTGGACACTGAGCCTTTAGCCAAACACAGTCCACATGTATCAGCCCCTTTATTGTCCTTAAATGTGGCATCTTGTGGGACTTTATTCGTTTAGATCTACTAAATTCCATGGGCAGCCTCTGCATGAAGTCGTTTCAGTGCAACGTGTCCTTTTTGTGTTTTCGTAGATGGACGTCTTAATGTGAGTATATAACGTGACTGGGATGGTTGTGGATCTTTATTGATTTACAAAGCACTTTGTTTATAATTTGGATGGTAAAAGAATAGTTTAAAGATGGTAATTATGCGTATTGTTTTATTCGGTTATGTTCAATATTGGGCCCCCCGCTCTCTTTTGCCTTGAGCCCCCAAAATCCCTTGAAATAGCACAACAATTAAAGGGATAGCAAGAAACTAGAGGGAATATTTTCCCTACTTACCCAGACTTAAAGGTTTAATGTGTAAGATTTAGGTGAAAGGGATCTATTGGCAGAAAGTGAATATAAAATAATCTTCGTGGCAGGAATTGTTGTTTTCTTTACTCTCGAATGGGTCCCCTCTACGGAGGCCACCATGTGTTTTACAGAAGTCCAAACAGGACTTCTGTAAAACAGGACATATAAACAGTGAAGTGTCATAACCAAAAGGTCAGAGAGTGTCACAGGACTTCAGGAGGTCACTGCAACAGGTCCAGACAGAGCCTGGTTTGTTGTTAGTTTGCAGTCTTCATGTTGAAGCTAAGCTAACATGCTGCTGGCTCCAGCTTCATGTTCACCCTACAGAATCAATCTTCTCCTCCAGAAACGAGGGGAACAAGCATATTTCCCAACGACTCTTTTCAGGGGGAAATCATCCTGAGTGTGCAGAGTTCACTGGGACAGGCAGCAGACAGAGCGCAGACTGGTGCAGGATGGATGTGGGCTTTCCTGGCTGCAGGGCTTCAGCACTGAGCTAAACATAGTCTGACTGGATGGTGGAAAGAAGAGGTGAAGTGTTTGGTCGTTATTGGGAGGTCACTGAAAGACTGAGTAGATTTAGTCAAACAGATGGTTTGTGGGACTTACTGTGTCTGAGCAATTTAAATTATTTTTTCTCCCTCTTTTTTTATGCGTGCTTACCAGTGAGCTCCGGGGCTGCATGAGCAACTCCGTGGAGCTGTGCCCGATGCCGTCAGGGATGCCGGCCGTTCGGTACATGGCGCCAACCGCGCGTCTTTTCCTGGCCTCCTTGGCCGCCTTCATCAGCTCCACCGTCAGACCAAGTTCAGCAAAGATCTGTACCCCTGCACTGGCTGGGGCGCCCTCCTCCCACAACCGAAAATGACGAGTGTGGCTCACCGCTATGGGGAGAAAAGAAACACAATAAAGTAGACAGGAGTAAGATACTCATTCACTGGAATACATATCAATGTCATTGAGGTACCACAGAGCCTCAGCCAGACGGTGAGA